>NW_024037847.1:72500-107500 GCF_016077235.1 Cyprinodon tularosa | reverse complement strand
GTACGCTGCAGTGGACAGATTAACTACAGACAGATTAAAGTACGCTGCAGTGGACAGATTAACTACAGACAGATTACAGTACGCTGCATTGGACAGATTAACTACAGACAGATTACAGTACGCTGCAGTGGACAGATTAACTACAGACAGATTACCATACGCTTTCAGTGGACAGATTAACTACAGACAGATCAGAGTACGCTGCAGTGGACAGATTAACTACAGACAGATTACAGTACGCTGCAGTGGACAGATTAGCTACAGACAGATTACAGTACGCTGCAGTGGACAGATTAACTACAGACAGATTACCATACGCTTTCAGTGGACAGATTAACTACGGACAGATTATCATACGCTTTCAGTGGACAGATTAGCTACAGACAGATCAGAGTACGCTGCAGTGGACAGATTAACTACAGACAGATTACAGTACGCTGCAGTGGACAGATTAACTACAGACAGATTACAGTACGCTGCAGTGGACAGATTAACTACAGACAGATTACCATACGCTTTCAGCGGACAGATTAGCTACAGACAGATTACAGTACGCTGCAGTGGACAGATTAACTACAGACAGATTAGAGTACGCTGCAGTGGACAGATTAACTACAGACAGATTACAGTACGCTGCATTTGACAGATTAACTACAGACAGATTACAGTACGCTGCAGTGGACAGATTAACTACAGACGGATCAGAGTACGCTGCAGTGGACTGATTAACTACAGACAGATTACAGTACGCTGCAGTGGACAGATTAACTACAGACAGATTACGTTACGCTGCAGTGGACAGAATACCTACAGACAGATTACCATACGCTTTCAGTGGACAGATTAACTACAGACAGATTACAGTACGCTGCAGTGGACTGATTAACTACAGACAGATTACAGTACGCTGCAGTGGACAGATTAACTACAGACAGATTACGTTACGCTGCAGTGGACAGAATACCTACAGACAGATTACCATACGCTTTCAGTGGACAGATTAACTACAGACAGATTACCATACGCTTTCAGTGGACAGATTAACTACAGACAGATCAGAGTACACTGCAGTGGACAGATTAACTACAGACAGATTACCAAACGCTTTCAGTGGACAGATTAACTACAGACAGATTACCATACGCTTTCAGTGGACAGATTAACTACAGACAGATTACCATACGCTTTCAGTGGACAGATTAACTACAGACAGATTACCATACGCTTTCAGTGGGCAGATTAACTACAGACAGATTACCATACACTTTCAGTGGACAGATTAACTACAGACAGATTACAGTACGCTGCACTGGACAGAATAACTACAGACAGATTACCATACGCTTTCAGTGGACAGATTAACTACAGACAGATTACCATACGCTTTCAGTGGACAGATTAACTACAGACAGATTACCATACGCTTTCAGTGGACAGATTAACTACAGACAGATCAGAGTACGCTGCAGTGGACAGATTAACTACAGACAGATTACCAAACGCTTTCAGTGGACAGATTAACTACAGACAGATTACCATACGCTTTCAGTGGACAGATTAACTACAGACAGATTACCATACGCTTTCAGTGGACAGATTAACTACAGACAGATTACCATACGCTTTCAGTGGGCAGATTAACTACAGACAGATTACCATACGCTTTCAGTGGACAGATTAACTACAGACAGATTACCATACGCTTTCAGTGGACAGATTAACTACAGACAGATTACCATACGCTTTCAGTGGACAGATTAACTACAGACAGATTACCATACGCTTTCATTGGACAGATTAACTACAGACAGATTACCATACGCTTTCAGTGGATATATTAACTACAGACAGATTACCATACGCTTTCAGTGGACAGATTAACTACAGACAGATTACCACACGCTTTCAGTGGACAGATTAACTACAGACAGATTACCATACGCTTTCAGTGGACAGATTAACTACAGACAGATTACCATACACTTTCAGTGGGCAGATTAACTACAGACAGATTACCATACGCTTTCAGTGGACAGATTAACTACAGACAGATTACCATATGCTTTCAGTGGACAGATTAACTACAGACAGATTACCATACGCTTTCAGTGGACAGATTAACTACAGACAGATCAGAGTACGCTGCAGTGGACAGATTAACTACAGACAGATTACCATACGGTTTCATTGGACAGATTAACTACAGACAGATCAAAGTACGCTGCAGTGGACAGATTAACTGCAGACAGATTACCATACGGTTTCAGTGGACAGATTAACTACAGACAGATTACCATATGCTTTCAGTGGACAGATTAACTACAGACAGATTACCATACACTTTCAGTTGACAGATTAACTACAGACAGATTACCATACGCTTTCAGTGGACAGATTAACTACAGACAGATTACCATACGCTTTCAGTGGACAGATTAACTACAGACAGATCAGAGTACGCTGCAGTGGACAGATTAACTACAGACAGATCAAAGTACGCTGCAGTGGACAGATTAACTACAGACAGATTACCATACGCTTTCAGTGGACAGATTAACTACAGACAGATCAGAGTACGCTGCAGTGGACAGATTAACTACAGACAGATTACCATACGGTTTCAGTGGATAGATTAACTACAGACAGATTACCATACGCTTTCAGTGGACAGATTAACTACAGACAGATTACCATACACTTTCAGTTGACAGATTAACTACAGACAGATTACCATACGCTTTCAGTGGACAGATTAACTACAGACAGATCAGAGTACGCTGCAGTGGACAGATTAACTACAGACAGATCAAAGTACGCTGCAGTGGACAGATTAACTACAGACAGATTACCATACGCTTTCAGTGGACCGATTAACTACAGACAGATTACAGTACGCTACAGTGGACAGATTAACTACAGACAGATCAAAGTACGCTGCAGTGGACAGATTAACTACAGACAGATTACCATACGCTTTCAGTGGACCGATTAACTACAGACAGATTAGAGTACGCTGCAGTGGACAGATTAACTACAGACAGATTAGAGTACGCTGCAGTGGACAGATTAACTACAGACAGATCAAAGTACGCTGCAGTGGACAGATTAACTACATACAGATTACAATACGCTTTCAGTGGACCGATTAACTACAGACAGATTACAGTACGCTACAGTGGACAGATTAACTACAGACAGATCAAAGTACGCTGCAGTGGACAGATTAACTACAGACAGATTACCATACGCTTTCAGTGGACCGATTAACTACAGACAGATTACCATACGCTTTCAGTGGACCGATTAACTACAGACAGATCAGAGTACGCTGCAGTGGACAGATTAACTACAGACAGATCAGAGTACGCTGCAGTGGACAGATTAACTACAGACAGATCAGAGTACTCTGCAGTGGACAGATTAACTACAGACAGATTAGAGTACGCTGCAGTGGACAGATTAACTACAGACAGATTAGAGTACGCTGCAGTGGACAGATTAACTACAGACAGATTAGAGTACGCTGCAGTGGACAGATTAACTACAGACAGATCAGAGTACGCTACAGTGAATAGAAAAACTGGACCAAAGCTGAATCCTGGGACGTTCCAGTTAAGTTTGAAAATTACACCTTTAATCTAGATTTAATCCAGCTGAGCATTTTAGCTCTTTCCCAGTCTTCCGGGAGTTTATTCCAGATCAGGGGAGCATAGATGCTGCTTCTTCATGTTTGGTTCTGATCCAGTAGACCTGAGTGGTCTGGCTGTTAATCCCCTGCCAACCAGTCTGTAATGTAGTTTGGAGCAAAGCTAATCAGGGGTTTCTAGATGAACACAAAAATTTAAAGTCAATTCTCTGAGATAAAGGGAGCTACAGGAAGGAATGATGTGATCTGCTTTCATGGTTCTAGTGAGGATGCAGGCAGCAGCATCTGGATCAGATGTCTGATCTACTTTCTATAGTTCTAGTGAGGATGCAAGCAGCAGCATCTGGATCAGCTGTCTGATCTACTTTCTATAGTTCTAGTGAGGACGCAGGCAGCAGCATCTGGATCAGATGTCTGATCTATTTTCTATAGTTCTAGTGAGGACGCAGGCAGCAGCATCTTGATCAGCTGTCTGATCTACTTTCTATAGTTCTAGTGAGGATGCAGGCAGCAGCATCTGGATCAGCTGTCTGATCTACTTTCTATAGTTCTAGTGAGGACGCAGGCAGCAGCGTCTGGATCAGCTGTCTGATCTACTTTCTATAGTTCTAGTGAGGATGCAAGCAGCAGCATCTGGATCAGCTGTCTGATCTACTTTCTATAGTTCTAGTGAGGACGCAGGCACAGCATCTGGATCAGATGTCTGATCTATTTTCTATAGTTCTAGTGAGGATGTAAGCAGCAGCATCTGGATCAGCTGTCTGATCTACTTTCTATAGTTCTAGTGAGGATGCAAGCAGCAGCATCTGGATCAGCTGTCTGATCTACTTTCTATAGTTCTAGTGAGGACGCAGGCACAGCATCTGGATCAGATGTCTGATCTACTTTCTATAGTTCTAGTGAGGATGCAAGCAGCAGCATCTGGATCAGCTGTCTGATCTACTTTCTATAGTTCTAGTGAGGACGCAGGCAGCAGCATCTGGATCATCTGTCTGATCTACTTTCTATAGTTCTAGTGAGGATGCAAGCAGCAGCATCTGGATCAGCTGTCTGATCTACTTTCTATAGTTCTAGTGAGGACGCAGGCAGCAGCGTCTGGATCAGCTGTCTGATCTACTTTCTATAGTTCTAGTGAGGACGCAGGCAGCAGCGTCTGGATCAGCTGTCTGATCTACTTTGTATAGTTCTAGTGAGGATGCAAGCAGCAGTATCTAGATGCTAACTTTGAAACTCTGTTCCTTCTGGCCAAAGTAGAACCATGCCTTGATTTCTTCACTGTATTCATCCAGAGCTGGAATGGGTTCATAGTCACCTGCTGGTGAGCCGCTGGGTGTTGTCTTCATCGCCATGGTAACTGAATAGGAGGGGCCCTAAGATGGGAACGCCACATGGGGTCTAAGTGGTTCTGATGTAAAGTAACCTGCTGACTCTAAACAGTCTCTGTCCTTCAGGAGGATCTAAATCAGTCCAGTTATTCTGGTTAAATAGTTTAGGACTTAACTAGTACGAAGGTGGTTAAGGATTACCTAGTTAGTCTCAATGGATGTTGGTCCTTGTTAATGAGTTAATCAGTTAGTGTCTGGTAAAGGTTACAATGTTTGTTTTCAACACTGGTTACTGTTTTCAGGAGCTGCGACCAGGAAACCAGAACCAGAGCAGGAGAAGGAGACGGATCACACTGTGAAGATTGCTGGATCCATCGCTGGCGTCCTGCTCTTCATCATCATCTTCCTGGGAAGCATCCTGCTGATGAACAAAAGGTCAGAACTGAATCCAACAGAAGATTCCTGTTTGTTCAGCTACATCTTTAAGATAATGGGGCAGAAACTAGAGCAAATAAACCAACAGTTAGCATTTAGCTAGCAGGCGTGGCAGCAGGTCCCACTGAGTCGACCAATGAGGTTAAAGATTGATACGTTAAACAAAAACAAATGAGCTGATTGGACAGAAAGATGAAGGAGAACCGGAACCGAAGCGGTGAACAGAATGGTGAACCGGGCCCCTGTCTCCGATAGTCTGCGGGTTTTATCTTCTGACGGCAGGAAACTCTTTAATGAGAAACTTTGAACCAAACGGCTCAGCAGGGGGCGCCGCTGCACTCCGGCTGATGGACATGAAAACAAGAGGGACGCCAATAAATCCAAGTGAAGGACGTTTCTGAAGGTAGACGGTGGGATTATTGTGGAAGTTGAGCATAGCTGGACGACGGTACATCAAAGACACAACGGCGTCCCCAGTCTGGGGGACAGCGAGGACCATGAGGAAGAATAATGGTGCAGATTGCACTAATCACCATTAAACTGTATCTGGACTGACTTTAGTCTCCAACATCAAACACAGGCGTCCCTCAGGGACGTCCACACACACACACACAGAAAGCTTCAGTGTTTTCAGAACGTTAGAGATGAGAGAGAAATTTAGATGAAAGAAAGTTTTCTTTTTTTTTTCAGTCGCCTCAAGCTGAATGGCTTCAGGCGAGAAACCCATTTTCCTTTGTGTGTGTGTGTGTAATTGTGCGCGCGGTGTGCGTGCGTTTATGCGTGCATCGGCCTGTCAGGTCTATCGAGCTCTGATCTGTGTTCCTGATGTTACAGACACGCAGAAACGAGAGGCGCTTGTTCCGTGTCTAATGAGCTGTTTAAAGTTGACGGGGTGCGTTTGATTTCCGCTCTGTGACCAAACGGAGGTCAGACTCATTACAGCAGCAAGCTGCGCACTGCAGGGCGAGAGGACTCCACCACTCCTGATATGAAAACCATCCCGCCCTCACCGCTAGAATGGCCTCGTTAAGCGACTCCACAGGCTTCAGGTTTTGATTGGAGTTGGTAGAAAACAGCATCTGGCTGGGACCGCCCCGGTTCATCGCAGAGCCTCCGCGTAGCAGCAGATATGATGAGAGGAAGGCTCTGCAGAAACAAACCGCTTCATGTTACCCGCCAGCATCGCCTCCAGAAGGACCCACTCACCAGGGAAGAACTGGAACTGGCTCCCAGTATGCCCAGTTTGACCAACAGCTCAGCTGACTTAACTGTTGTACTGCAGGAAGCTGATGGAGCAGGGTGACTCTGGAGAACCTTCACTCAGATGTTCTCCTCGGCTCCCCTGCCCTGCATCCAGCCTCTAGGATGGCAGGTGTGGTATCATGCTATGGGCCGTGGTTAGCGCTTTTAGCATGGCAGAGGCAGAGCTCAGCCAGTAGACATCCTGGAGCCTCATTTTGGGCCCCATGATGCAGCCTTCCAGAGAGCTGGCTGAGGAAGAGGAGGCTGCGGCGCTGCCAGGAGAAACGGTGGAGACGTGTTAGAGGAAAACCCTCGGAGCTCTCCGTGGTTCTGGAACGGCTTCAGTGGAACAGGAAGTGGAGAAGCTTTAGCTTTAGCTGGGAAGATGTTTGAAGCTGAAGAAACGCGCCCTGAGGTCCAGCAGCTACGGTTGTCAAGGAAACGGTGCTCAGATGGATGGGCGCTGTTTGGTTCGTGCTGTGGACGGTGGGCGACTGACTCTCCTCCACGCTGACCTTGCTGCTCCGCCCACCCCAGATGTCCCTCTGTGTTTTCATCTCACACATGAACCAATCAGAACCCCCCTCCCCTGCTCCAGCCAATCAGCAGACTCTGATTATGAACTCATCTGTTCTGTTGGTCTCTTCAACATTAATGTTGTTTTTTCCTTTTTCTGTTTTTCTTTCCTTTCCCTCCATCTCATCCCTCCCTCTGCTTCACCATTCAGAAGAAGAAATTATCACTCCTACACTTACTACCTGTAAGTAACCCGTTTGACCTTTGACCCTCAGTGTTTATCCCCCTCCTGAGCACCATGTTTCCATAACCATCCGTGCCTCTCTGACCTCCTGGATCCAGGACCGCCATCCCGCCAGCTCTGGTTGGTGGTTCCAGCCTGCTGGTTGTGATGCGTTTTATAGAAATAACAACATAGATCCAAATAGCTAGCATCCGAAGCTTTAGCAGGAGGTCAAGGTATCTCTGAGTGTCTCTGACCGATGGACCACTCAGTCAGAGTGTCTCTGGTTGATGGGCCCTTTGGTTGGAGTGTCCCTGACCGATGGACCTCTCAGTTGGAGTGTCTCTGGTCGATGGACTGCTTGGTCGGAGTGTCTCTAGTTGATGGACCACTCAGTCAGAGTGTCTCTGACTGATGGACTGCTTGGTTGGAGTGTGTCTGACTGATGGACTGCTTGGTCGGAGTGTCTCTAGTTGATGGACCACTCAGTCAGAGTGTCTCTGACTGATGGACTGCTTGGTTGGAGTGTGTCTGACCGATGGACCTATCAGTTTGAGTGTCTCTGGTTGATGGACCACTCAGTCAGAGTGTCTCTGGCCGATGGACCTCTCGGTCGGAGTCTCTCCGGCCGATGGACCTCTCGGTCGGAGTCTCTCCGGCCGATGGACCTCTCGGTCGGAGTGTCTCTGGTTGATGTGCGCTTCGGTTGGAGTGTCTCTGGCCGATGGACTGCTAGGTCGGAGTCTCTCCGGCCGATGGACCTCTCGGTCGGAGTGTCTCTGGTTGATGGACCTCTCGGTCGGAGTGTCTCTGGTTGATGGACCTCTCGGTCGGAGTGTCTCTGGTTGATGGACCTCTCGGTCGGAGTGTCTCTGACCGATGGACCTCTCGGTCGGAGTGTCTCTGGTTGATGGACCTGTCGGTCGGAGTGTTTCTGCCGATGGACCTCTCGGTCGGAGTGTCTCTGGTTGATGGACCTCTCGGTCGGAGTGTCTCTGGTTGATGGACCTCTCGGTCGGAGTGTCTCTGCCGATGGACCTCTCGGTCGGAGTGTCTCTGACCGATGGACCTCTCGGTCGGAGTGTCTCTGGTTGAAGGACCTGTCGGTCGGAGTGTCTCTGGTTGATGGACCTTTCGGTCCGAGTGTCTCTGACCGATGGACCTCTCGGTTGGAGTGTCTCTGACCGATGGACCTCTCGGTCGGAGTGTCTCTGGTTGATGGACCTCTCGGTCGGAGTGTCTCTGGTTGATGGACCTTTCGGTCCGAGTGTCTCTGGCCGATGGACCTCTCGGTCGGAGTGTCTCTGACCGATGGACCTCTCGGTCGGAGTGTCTCTGGTTGATGGACCTCTCGGTCGGAGTGTCTCTGGTTGATGGACCTGTCGGTCGGAGTGTCTCTGGTTGATGGACCTCTCGGTCCGAGTATCTCTGACCGATGGACCTCTCGGTCCGAGTGTTTCTGCCGATGGACCTTTCGGTCCGAGTGTCTCTGACCGATGGACCTCTCGGTCGGCGTGTCTCTGGTTGATGGACCTCTCGGTCGGAGTGTCTCTGGTTGATGGACCTCTCGGTCGGAGTGTCTCTGGTTGATGGATCTCTCGGTCGGAGTGTCTCTGGTTGATGGACCTCTCGGTCGGAGTGTCTCTGACCGATGGACCACTCTAATTGCTCAAACCTGCAGCTCTACAGTAGAGGCCTGTGCGGGACAGATTTTCCAGTCCTGCGCCCGCCTCCTCCTGCACCTGTAATAGTTTGTCCCGCTCCCACCCGTGATTCCCGCATGATTCCAGCGGTTGTCTACTGCTGAGGGCAATTCGTGTCATTACTTTGAGGAATTAGTTTGAGCTAAGCTAAGCACATTACTGGCTGATTCTTCACCGCATAGCGCATGACACGAGGTTAGATAGCACGAGCTGCTGCTTCACAGCAATACCCAACTAACCTTCCAAAATCTACTGAGGATATTAAGAATAATATATTGTGCATAATCTTATATGCCGCTCATCATCACGTTCACATATGAAATAAAAATATAATAAGTTATAATTAATCATTTTAAACACCGTATGATGGAGCCCCACCAAAAAACATTGTTATATATAAATATATGATAGTCATAGACTGATAATTTGACTTTATTTTACATTTTAAAACACGTTTTTAGTTTGCGGGACTGCCGCTTATCACCGCTCCCGCCCGTACCTGCACTGTGCGCTCTCCCTTCCGCCTGCTTTGCGTTTGGTCACTCAAGTCCCGCGAGAGTCCCGCAGGATTGCAGGGCTCTACTCTATGGCTCCATGTGGCTGAGGTCACATCGGGGGCTCCTCTCTGATGTTCTCTGGTCCAAAGCGTTCGTCCATCGTCATGGTGACCTTAGACTGGGCACTGAGTTCTGTCTCCTCCCCTGGTCCCTGCTGGATGTCAGCGGGGGGTGTGGTCTAGTCAGTCGCCATGTTACAGCCTCCTCCATCCCTCCCTAACCATCATCCCCCTCCACCTGTCCCAGTCCACCTATTCCTGTCCACCTGTCCCAGTCCACCTGTCCAGGTCCATCTGTCCCAGTCCAGCTGTCCCAGTCCATCTGTCCAAGTCCATCTGTCCCAGTCCAGCTGTCCCAGTCCACCTGTCCAGGTCCATCTGTCCCAGTCCAGCTGTCCCAGTCTACCTATCCCAGTCCATGTGTTCCAATCTATCTGTCCCAGTCCACCTATTCCTGTCCACCTGTCCCAGTCCAGCTGTCCCAGTCCAGCTGTCCCAGTCCACCTGTCCAGGTCCACCTGTCCCAGTCCATCTGTCCCAGTCCACCTGTCCAGGTCCACCTGTCTCAATCCATCTCCCCTAGTCCATCTGTCCTAGTCCAGCTGTCCCAGTCCAGCTGTCCCAGTCCACCTCCAGTATTCATTATATTTTCATGTGGACCAAAAATCTAAAATAAACTCTAAACCTGAGTCTGTAAAACCAAAAGAAATTTGGTTTGGACAGTTTGGACAGTTTGGACAGCTCTCTGGACAGTTTCTGTGCAGTGTTGAAAAAATAGTAAAATATATATTTATATATATATATATATATATATATATATATATATATATATATATATATATATAAACAGTAATATAAATATATGACTGTAAATTTACAGTTCTAACATTTTCATTATTTTTTTTATTTTTTATATAATGACAAAATATAATGAAGTCCTGATTCCAAACTAAACTAGATGAACATTTTTCTCATCTTGTCCACAAAGTTTCCAACAGTTACTGAACATTTCCACTTATAAAGTGCAGCAGTGATCAGAATGCAGAGACGTGGAGCAGAAGGCATAGATGGAGAAGGTCCAGAGCAGCGCAGAAATAAATTAATAGATATGATGCAAAATACAGTAGAAACACAGAGTTTAGTTCTATTTAAAAGGATTTGAAGATTCTATAGAAGGTGGGGAGGATGGGGGGGGCAGGGGGCTCAGGACGCAGCCCTGAGGGGAGGGGCTTAGGATGAGGATGGTGATGCTAGTATAAGATTTAGACTTTCAGAGACGGATCCATTGGTGTTTTTTTTAGTTCATTTTGTAATACAGTGATACGGGACATTAATGGGAGACGGCTGCTATGGAGGACGGCCTGAAAGAAGTGGAAAAACAGGACAGCTGACAGCTCAGCCGCCATGAGGCAGAACCAGCGAGTTAAACCACCACTTAGACCTGGGGTGTCGTCTTCCTTTAACTGGATCCTAACATGATGTTTTACATCATGGGGGGGGGTCATTTATAACAGGCAGCTAATGCTATTAATCCTGCTTCACTGCACACACACACACACACACACACACATGCTTTCCCATTCCTTGCAGCTGACAGCTTTGTGTTGCCTCCAAATTAGATTAGCATAGATTAGCCTTGACTTGCAGGGCGTGTGTTCGTGTTGAGTGTTATTGAATCCATCATCCCTCGACACCTCACTAATGATGACATGACACACACACCTGGATACACACACACACACACACACAGCCTCAGAAAGCAGCGAGCACTTAAAAGCTTTTCAGCTGCAGCTTCCTAGAAACAGGAGTCGGTCCGTCCGCCACCCGCTTGCTGGATGCTGTTACCTCAGTTAGCAATACCCCGTCTGCAGCAGCAGAGGGGAAGCTCTCACCATGCTGTCAGAGGTCAGAGACCTCCGCATTGCTGCTAATTTGCTCACATAATTCTGTCTAAAGTAACCAGAAGGTTCTCACCACTGGATCCAAACAGAACCAGGTCCGGACTGTTCTTCACAATCAGAACCAGATTTAAAGTCATAAGGAAGTCTTATTTAAATGTCAAATTATTCTGACTTAAACATGTATATAAATGTTCTCTTTATCAGACCATATTGTCCCAAAAGTTGGAAAATTTCTATTCAAATAAAAATCTTAAAATCTGTGTTTTTTTCCGTTATCTTCTGCAGGCCAGTTAGTTCTAACCTGACTCCGCCAGATGGATTTGCTCCTCATATCCATCTGGAAACCTTCCGTTGAAGTAATTTTGGGAAGGGGTGAAAATACTGGTTAGCTGATTGGCCTATGTTGGTGATAGACGGGCCAAATAAACCAATCAGATCAACGAAGCATATGACGTACTAACAGAGCGACGACGAAGAGGAGCCAATTGATAGATCAAACTCTTGCCGAAACCAGTCAGGAGAAGAGCAAAAACATCTTTTCCTCTGAGAAAAGCCTCCAGAGCAGTGTTTTGCTCTTCTTTCAGTGAAGATATACTCTGTAATTCCGATAAAACTTGCTCGATAGCCACGCTAACGCTAGTTTCATCGGCTGAAGCCGCCATGTTCTTTAGACTGAACTGTCGCGCTTCTCGTTGCGTCACACCTCAACCCGCCTCAAAGCCAACGCTGATTGGACGTTCGTTTGGTGAACGGCTCCAAATTTTCTTTAACGGAGAGTCTCCAGACTGATCTGTGAGTGAAACCTTGAAAGCTCGCGAGATCAGGATGGTCTCACGAGGCTAAGTTAGTTCTACGTCAGCCTGAATTCTAAATTCAGCCAATCAAATATCAACGGTCATCTGTCAATCAAATGTTTTCGGTCATAGCATCTTGATTCATGTGTCGCAGCTAATATACGCGTTGAAACCAGAATCCTTTCCTTTCCCATTGAGTTGCGTCCCAGTGTTCACGGGGATGGACGTCTGTGTCTTCGGCAGGCGTAGAGCTAACAGAACTGGCAGCGTTGCGAGGCAAGGGCTCAAACATGTACGGCTGGAAGCCTTCTACACCAAACCAAGCTTCTGCTGCCCTGGCGTCCTCTTCCACAACATCTTCGTCCCTGCTTTCCTCCTCTAAATAAAAAATGGATGACGGAGGAGACTCATCCACGACCTCCGACACTAAACTCTCCTCCTCTTGCATGTTTCCTCTGTCCATAGCGTTCCTTGACAGCGTCGTTTCTAAGTCACCAATTTAGTGCTACTTGGTCCCAATGGAATTTCCCATTGGGAACCAGCTAGCACTAAGATGCTAACTGGTTAGCAAGATGCTTCCTACAAACCGGCCACAACCAAACTTGCTTGCGAACCTCCCGCCACAACAATCCCGCCCCCTTAAAAATCAACCAATCGCATTCACTTTATTCACTCCTGTACAACTTTAATCACCAAGTTTTTCCACAAACAATCTGACAGCCTGATTTTCAGTCGCTACGGCAACAACAAAGCAGGCTTCAATCAGGCGTCAAACGTCCGACTGTTTCCACTTTACTCTGAATAAAGACGCTTTAAGTAGAAATAATGAGGAGAGAAAAATGTGAGCAAAAGAGGACGACTGTGCAGATCGGTCCGGAAAATTTAGCAGCTAGCTCTCGCTGCTGACCTGACTGGAACCGGTCCAAACCGGTCCAGGGTTCCTGTTCCTGACCACAGACCTGCACAGGTCCTGGATGGAGTGAAGGCAGAACCGGTCCTGGATGGGATTAGACTCAGCCAGGGTCTTCTCATCAGTTCTATCAGAACCTGATTATCATGGCGGACCAGACTCACTGGGTGCTCCATGTTTACCTGAAGCCCCCCCTCCCCTATAGTCAGATTGTGTTAACAGCGAATGACGCCGTCGCTCCTGTTTCTGTCCCAACATGTCTGAGCTGTGAAAGCAGAGTGGGAGCTGCTGCTGTTTGTGCGCTGGGCTCTGAATCAGAGGAGAAGAAAGGCTGCAGGAATCAGAGAAGAGAAAGTAGACATGAGGGGGAGGAGGGCAGCACCTTGCCTTGGGGCTCTTTCAGCGTCCTCCATGTTAACCCCGGCATGCTCGCTGCAGTGTGCCTTTAAAAGCCTGTTTCTCTGTTATTTCTATATTTGCGCTGCTCTCAGGTCAGGGTTAAACTCTGTGTGTGAGCAATCGGACAAATGGATTTTCTTTCCACAGACACTCAGAATAGAAAGAGAAAAACATGCCCAGAGTGGATGAGATGAGGGGATAAAAGGTGTTTTTCTTCTGCAGAGTTTCTGCAATAAACCGCAGGGAGAAACCTGCAAGAGAGAGGAAACCTGCAGAGATCCCCCAGAAACCAGGCAGACGGATCCCAGTCAGGGTTCTGGTCTAGACTGACAGGAAACCTGCAGAGATCCTCCAGAAACTAGGCAGACGGATCCCAGTCAGGGTTCTGGTCTAGACTGGACAGGAAACTTGCAGAGATCCTCCAGAAACCAGGCAGATGGATCCCAGTCAGGGTTCTGGTCTAGACTGACAGGAAACCTGCAGAGATCCTCCAGAAACTAGGCAGACGGATCCCAGTCAGGGTTCTGGTCTAGACTGGACAGGAAACTTGCAGAGATCCTCCAGAAACCAGGCAGATGGATCCCAGTCAGGGTTCTGGTCTAGACTGACAGGAAACCTGCAGAGATCCTCCAGAAACCAGGCAGACGGATCCCAGTCAGGGTTCTGGTCTAGACTGGACAGGAAACCTGCAGAGATCCTCCAGAAACCAGGCAGAAGGATCCCAGTCAGGGTTCTGGTCTAGACTGGACAGGAAACCTGCAGAGATCCTCCAGAAACCAGGCAGACGGATCCCAGTCAGGGTTCTGGTCTAGACTGGACAGGAAACCTGCAGAGATCCTCCAGAAACCAGGCAGACGGATCCCAGTCAGGGTTCTGGTCTAGACTGGATAGGAAACCTGCAGAGATCCTCCAGAAACCAGGCAGACGGATCCCAGTCAGGGTTCTGGTCTAGACTGGACAGGAAACCTGCAGAGATCCCCCAGAAACCAGGCAGACGGATCCCAGTCAGGGTTCTGGTCTAGACTGGACAGGAAACCTGCAGAGATCCTCCAGAAACCAGGCAGACGGATTCCAGTCAGGGTTCTGGTCTAGACTGGACAGGAAACCTGCAGAGATCCTCCAGAAACCAGGCAGACGGATCCCAGTCAGGGTTCTGGTCTAGACTGACAGGAAACCTGCAGAGATCCTCCAGAAACTAGGCAGACGGATCCCAGTCAGGGTTCTGGTCTAGACTGGACAGGAAACTTGCAGAGATCCTCCAGAAACCAGGCAGATGGATCCCAGTCAGGGTTCTGGTCTAGACTGACAGGAAACCTGCAGAGATCCTCCAGAAACCAGGCAGACGGATCCCAGTCAGGGTTCTGGTCTAGACTGGACAGGAAACCTGCAGAGATCCTCCAGAAACCAGGCAGACGGATCCCAGTCAGGGTTCTGGTCTAGACTGGACAGGAAACCTGCAGAGATCCTCCAGAAACCAGGCAGACGGATCCCAGTCAGGGTTCTGGTCTAGACTGACAGGAAATCTGCAGAGATCCTCCAGAAACCAGGCAGACGGATCCCAGTCAGGGTTCTTGTCTAGACTGACAGGAAACCTGCAGAGATCCTCCAGAAACCAGGCAGACGGATCCCAGTCAGGGTTCTGGTCTAGACTGGACAGGAAACCTGCAGAGATCCTCCAGAAACCAGGCAGACGGATCCCAGTCAGGGTTCTGGTCTAGACTGGATAGGAAACCTGCAGAGATCCTCCAGAAACCAGGCAGACGGATCCCAGTCAGGGTTCTGGTCTAGACTGGACAGGAAACCTGCAGAGATCCCCCAGAAACCAGGCAGACGGATCCCAGTCAGGGTTCTGGTCTAGACTGGACAGGAAACCTGCAGAGATCCTCCAGAAACCAGGCAGACGGATTCCAGTCAGGGTTCTGGTCTAGACTGGACAGGAAACCTGCAGAGATCCTCCAGAAACCAGGATGACGGATCCCAGTCAGGGTTCTGGTCTAGACTGTTTCTTGCTAAATTTTCACTAAAAGCTTCCAGCGTTCATAGACCAATTTACCTTCATCTACGTATTTAATATTAAATCCCTTCATCTCCCTCACTGCCGGGGCGTCATCCAATCTGCCTCCCAGCTGTGCCTGCCTGTTTCAAACTGTTTGTGATAAAGACTCCATTCTGATGAAGAGTATTTCCCGCTAAGCAGTAAAGTCACCCTAAATAGACCTTCCTTGCCCTAAATGGGCCCTCCTCCCCCTAAATGGACCCTCCTCCCCCTAAATGGACCCTCCGTACCTAAATGGACCCTCCTTGCCCTAAATGGACCCTCCGTACCCTAAATGGGCCCTTCTCGCCCTAAATGGACTCACCTTACCTAAATGGACCCTCCGTACCCTAAATGGACTCACCTTACCCTAAATGGACCCTCCTCGCACTAAATGGACCCTCCGTACCCTAAATGGGCCCTTCTCACCCTAAATGGACTCACCTTACCCAAATGGACCCTGCTCACCCTAAATGGACCCTCCGTACCCTAAATGGACCCTCCGTACCCTAAATGGGCCCTTCTCGCCCTAAATGGACTCACCTTACCTAAATGGACCCTCCGTACCCTAAATGGACTCACCTTACCCTAAATGGACCCTCCTCGCACTAAATGGACCCTCCGTACCCTAAATGGGCCCTTCTCACCCTAAATGGACTCACCTTACCCAAATGGACCCTGCTCACCCTAAATGGACCCTCCGTACCCTAAATGGACCCTCCGTACCCTAAATGGGCCCTTCTCGCCCTAAATGGACTCACCTTACCTAAATGGACCCTCCTCCCCCTAAATGGACCCTCCTCCCCCTAAATGGACCCTCGCCCTAAATGGACCCTCCTTACCCCAAATGGACCCTCCTTACCCTAAACGGACCCTCCTTACCCTAAATGGACCCTCGCCCTAAATGGACCCTCCTTACCCCAAATGGACCCTCCTTACCCTAAATGGACCCTCGCCCTAAATGGACCCTCCTTACCCTAAACGAACCCTCCAAGCCATAAATGGACCCTCGCCCTAAAGGAACCCTCCTTACCCTAAATGGACCCTCGCCCTAAATGGACCCTCCTTACCCCAAATGGACCCTCCTTACCCTAAATGGACCCTCGCCCTAAATGGACCTTTGACGTAAATGGACCCTTTATTGGATCTTGGGTGGTCTTCCTGAATCTGAGGTTGCTCATAGAGTGGTCTGTCACAGGCTCAAACAGACATGCAGCTAGTGGGTGGTCCTCCTGATTGTTCTAGAAGTAAACCTAACGTCATTGTCTGTGTCTCTGCAGGAAGTTGGCCAAGAAGAGGAAGGAAACGTTGAGCTCCAGACAGGAAATGACTCTGATGGTGAACACCTCCCAACACACAACCGTGGTGGACACACACACTCTGAACGGCCACAGTAAGTCCTCCTCACACACACACAAAACCACACACACTTTGCTATAGGTAGTAAGGACCATATTTTAACTCCCACCTTGATTTCAGTGTTTTTCATCCCTTTCTCTGCCCTAGCTTCAGACGTTAGCATTAGCAAAGGATACCTAAACCCTGCTAATGCCTTAGCCCTAAAGCTACCGTTAGCAGAACACCTGAAGGACCAGAAGAATATCCTCACTCTGATGCCTAGACAGAAGCTCACACACACAAATCTAAATGCAGGACTAGATTAGATTAGATCAACTGCTATTTGATCACAGGGCAGCGAGTCTTCATCCTGACATGGCAAAGACGTCCTGATGAAGGTCAAACTACAGCCGTCTGATAGGCACACTGGTTCCAGAGTCCCAGGATGGTGGGCAGACTGGTTTCAGAGTCCCAGGATGGTGGGCAGACTGGTTCCAGAGTCCCAGGATGGTGGGCAGACTGGTTCCAGAGTCCCAGGATGGTGGGCAGACTGGTTCCAGAGTCCCATGATGATGGGCAGACTGGTTCCAGAGGTACCAGGATGGTGGGCAGACTGGTTCCAGAGTCCCAGGATGGTGGGCAGACTGGTTCCAGAGTCCCAGGATGGTGGGCAGACTGGTTCCAGAGTCCCAGGATGGTGGGCAGACTGGTTCCAGAGTCCCAGGATGGTGGGCAGACTGGTTCCAGAGTTACTAGGATGATGGGCAGACTGGTTCCAGAGGTACCAGGATGATGGGCAGACTGGTTCCAGAGTCCCAGGATGATGGGCAGACTGGTTCCAGAGTCCCAGGATAATGGGCAGACTGGTTCCAGAGTCCCAGGATGGTGGGCAGACTGGTTCCAGAGGTACCAGGATGATGGGCAGACTGGTTCCAGAGGTACCAGGATGGTGGGCAGACTGGTTCCAGAGGTACCAGGATGGTGGGCAGACTGGTTCCAGAGGTACCAGGATGATGGGCAGACTGGGTCCAGAGTCCCAGGATGGTGGGCAGACTGGTTCCAGAGTCCCAGGATGGTGGGCAGACTGGTTCCAGAGGTACCAGGATGGTGTGCAGACTGGTTCCAGAGTCCCAGGATGGTGGGCAGACTGGTTCCAGAGTCCCAGGATGGTGGGCAGACTGGTTCCAGAGTCCCAGGATGGTGGGCAGACTGGTTCCAGAGTCCCAGGATGGTGGGCAGACTGGTTCCAGAGGTACCAGGATGATGGGCAGACTGGTTCCAGAGTCCCAGGATGATGGGCAGACTGGTTCCAGAGTCCCAGGATAATGGGCAGACTGGGTCCAGAGTCCCAGGATGGTGGGCAGACTGGTTCCAGAGGTACCAGGATGATGGGCAGACTGGTTCCAGAGTCCCAGGATGATGGGCAGACTGGTTCCAGAGGTACCAGGATGGTGGGCAGACTGGTTCCAGAGGTACCAGGATGGTGGGCAGACTGGTTCCAGAGGTACCAGGATGATGGGCAGACTGGGTCCAGAGTCCCAGGATGGTGGGCAGACTGGTTCCAGAGTCCCAGGATGGTGGGCAGACTGGTTCCAGAGTCCCAGGATAATGGGCAGACTGGTTCCAGAGTCCCAGGATGATGGGCAGACTGGTTCCAGAGGTACCAGGATGATGGGCAGACTGGTTCCAGAGTCCCAGGATGATGGGCAGACTGGTTCCAGAGTCCCAGGATGATGGGCAGACTGGTTCCAGAGGTACCAGGATGGTGGGCAGACTAGTTCCAGAGTCCCAGGATGATGGGCAGACTGGTTCCAGAGTCCCAGGATGATGGGCAGACTGGTTCCAGAGGTACCAGGATGGTGGGCAGACTGGTTCCAGAGGTACCAGGATGGTGGGCAGACTGGTTCCAGAGGTACCAGGATGATGGGCAGACTGGGTCCAGAGTCCCAGGATGGTGGGCAGACTGGTTCCAGAGTCCCAGGATGGTGGGCAGACTGGTTCCAGAGGTACCAGGATGGTGTGCAGACTGGTTCCAGAGTCCCAGGATGGTGGGCAGACTGGTTCCAGAGTCCCAGGATGGTGGGCAGACTGGTTCCAGAGTCCCAGGATGGTGGGCAGACTGGTTCCAGAGTCCCAGGATGGTGGGCAGACTGGTTCCAGAGGTACCAGGATGATGGGCAGACTGGTTCCAGAGTCCCAGGATGATGGGCAGACTGGTTCCAGAGTCCCAGGATAATGGGCAGACTGGGTCCAGAGTCCCAGGATGGTGGGCAGACTGGTTCCAGAGGTACCAGGATGATGGGCAGACTGGTTCCAGAGTCCCAGGATGATGGGCAGACTGGTTCCAGAGGTACCAGGATGGTGGGCAGACTGGTTCCAGAGGTACCAGGATGGTGGGCAGACTGGTTCCAGAGGTACCAGGATGATGGGCAGACTGGGTCCAGAGTCCCAGGATGGTGGGCAGACTGGTTCCAGAGTCCCAGGATGGTGGGCAGACTGGTTCCAGAGTCCCAGGATAATGGGCAGACTGGTTCCAGAGTCCCAGGATGGTGGGCAGACTGGTTCCAGAGGTACCAGGATGATGGGCAGACTGGTTCCAGAGTCCCAGGATGATGGGCAGACTGGTTCCAGAGTCCCAGGATGGTGGGCAGACTGGTTCCAGAGGTACCAGGATGATGGGCAGACTGGTTCCAGAGGTACCAGGATGATGGGCAGACTGGTTCCAGAGGTACCAGGATGGTGGGCAGACTGGTTCCAGAGGTACCAGGATGATGGGCAGACTGGGTCCAGAGTCCCAGGATGATGGGCAGACTGGTTCCATATAACCAGGATGATGGGCAGACTGGTTCCAGATGATGGATCTGCTCTCTCCCTCTTTAGGTGTCAGAATTTGCTTAACTGGCTGAGAATAAGGAGAAAATCCAGGCAGGGAAGGAAACCTGAGCAGCAGGATCAATCTGAGGCGATGATGCAGAGGAGGGAGATTAATCAGAGCCAGTCTCTGTCTGCAGAGACGTCTGTCTCTGTGTCCTGCAGCAGCGTTTGTGTTCGCTGCAGAAGGATCTGCTCTAAGATGCTGCAGGTGATGTGACTAAGCATTAATCAAGAAACTGGAGAAGCTGACCTTCCCTCAGGCCTTCAGCTCCTCTGCTCATCCCTGCTGTTACTGCAGCTCCTCTCTGTGAGGAAGACTTCCTGACTGCTGCGGTGGATGATCACCGCGCCGACCGCACCTCGTTCATCAGCTCAACTCCATCAATTCATCAATTAATCCTCGAAATTTCAATTCAATTTCAATTCATTTTATTTCTATAGCTCCAATTCACATCATGTCAGGATCAGTCAGTCTGCCATGTTCCACGGCTCAGGTTCTTCTCAAGCAGAACAAAGGGAACATTTCCTGGGAACTGAACTACAAACCCAGACAGGAACATGGATGCCAAGGAGGTCCAGATTCAGCTCACATAGAACCACAGACAGAAGAAGAGCTGTAGGCCCTTCAAAACACAGAGAAACCAGTAAGCGAGCAATGCTTATTGTTTGGTTATATCAGCCCAGTGGCAACAGCTGGAAGGTTCCATTAAAAGGCAGCTGTTAGCATAGCAGCAGCCTTCATTTCTGTCTGCTCAAAGCAAACAGGTCAATGTTAGAGACGTCATCCATTAGTCCTCCTGCTAATGAAGGGCCCTATGCTAAGCTAACAGGTGGTGACCTTTTAAACCTGAGAGCTTCAGAACAGGAACCTTTTCAGGAGGATCAGGTCCTCTTGGAGGATCAAGTCCTCCTGGAGGATCAGGTCCTCGTGGAGGATCAGGTCCTCCTGGAGGATCAGGTCCTCGTGGAGGATCAGGTCCTCTTGGAGGATCAGGTCCTCTTGGAGGATCAGGTCCTCTTGGAGGATCAAGTCCTCCTGGAGGATTAGGTCCTCGTGGAGGATCAGGTCCTCCTGGAGGATCAGGTCCTCTTGGAGGATCAGGTCTTCTTGGAGGATCAGGTCCTCCTGGAGGATCAGGTCCTCGTGGAGGATCAGGTCCTCGTGGAGGATCAGGTCCTCCTGGAGGATCAGGTCCTCCTGGAGGATCAGGTCTTCTTGGAGGATCAGGTCCTCCTGGAGGATCAGGTCCTCTTGGAGGATCAGGTCCTCCTGGAGGATCAGGTCCTGGTTTCCTGCGTTTCTCGCCCCCGTAACCCTCACCACCCGGCCCCCACCTTCTCGCCGTGTGTTTCCAGCTGAATAGAGCGGACGACAGAGATTGTCACTAGACAAGCAGATATATCCCAGAATGCTTTGTGAGAGCTCTCCTTGCAAAGCATCATGGGCCTAAAAAGAACAAAGATGGCGGAGCCACCGTGTTGGGATTCACCAACGGGGAGTAAAAAGTAGTGATCATCTGTCTGAACGGTCAGTGAACTGAGTTCACTATAAAGTTCACTATATAGTGATGGAGGGATGTAGGGGTTAGAGCCGACGTAGCAATGAGTTCATGGACAATAACAACTTCTGTTTTTTGTGTTTCTATACAGACATGTCATCTCCTTCCTCTTTTACCCTTAAGACCAACACCATCAGCACCTCTGCACCGAACTCCTACTACCCAGGTAACCACTACCCCACCACATAGGGTCAGTGAATGCATCACACAGGGTCAATTCATGCATTTGAATGTCAGTAAATGCATCACACTGACAGTGAATGCATCACACTGACAGTGAATGCATCACACAGGGTTAGTGAATGCATCACACTGACAGTGAATGCATCACACTTACAGTGAATGCATCACACAGGGTTAGTAAATGCATCACATGAGGTTAGTGAATGCATCACACTGACTTTGAATGCATCACATGAGGTTAGTGAATGCATCACATTGACTTTGAATGCATCACATGAGGTTAGTGAATGCATCACACTGACTTTGAATGCATCACATGAGGTTAGTGAATGCATCACACTGACTTTAAATGCATCACATGAGGTTAGTGAATGCATCACATGAGGTTAGTGAATGCATCACATTGACTTTGAATGCATCACATGAGGTTAGTGAATGCATCACACTGACTTTGAATGCATCACATGAGGTTAGTGAATGCATCACACTGACTTTAAATGCATCACATGAGGTTAGTGAATGCATCACATGAGGTTAGTGAATGCATTACATGAGGTTAGTGAATGCATCACATGAGGTTAGTGAATGCATCCCATGGGGTTAGTGAATGCATCACATGGGGTTAGTGAATGCATCCCATGGGGTTAGTGAATGCATCCCATGGGGTTAGTGAATGCATCCGATGGGGTTAGTGAATGCATCACATGGGGTTAGTGAATGCATCCCATGGGGTTAGTGAATGCATCACATGAGGTTAGTGAATGCATCCCATGGGGTTAGTGAATGCATCACATGGGGTTAGTGAATGCATCCGATGGGGTTAGTGAATGCATCCCATGGGGTTAGTGAATGCATCCGATGGGGTTAGTGAATGCATCACATGGGGTTAGTGAATGCATCACACAGGGTCGGTAAATGCATCACATGGGTTAGTGAATGCATCACACTGACCGTGAATGCACCACACTCAGTGAATGCATCACACTCAGTGAATGCATCACGCTCAGTGAATGCATCCCACTGTCAGTGAATTTGTCACCCTGACAGCAAATGCATCACACAAGGTCAGTGAATGCAACATACAGGGTCAGTGAAAGGATCACACAGGGTCAATGAATGCATCACACAGGGATAGTAAATGCATCACGCTGTCAGTGAATGCATCACACTGGAATAGTGAATGTGTCACACTGTCTGTGAATGCATCACGGAGCAGGTACTCAGAGCTGGTCAGTATAAAATCACCAACATTCAGCCAAACTCAGAAAGCTGACGTGTCTTTTTGTCTCCTTCTCTCCTCTGTCCTGTCTTTCCTCTCTGTCTATCTGCTGCTCCTGATGGCAGATCCATTCGTACCCACAGCCATCCTCGGTGAGACTCTCTTCCTTGTTTCCTCTGCAGGAGGTCAGGTTGAGGTTTAGAGGCAGCCAGGAAGTGGACAGACAGGACAGAGGAGGGGACAGACAGAAAGAGACTTCCATCCATCCCTGCTTGCTCCTTGTTCTGCTGCTTTGCTTTCGTTTTTCTGAAAACGTTTAATCTTTTTTCTTTATCTGTCTTGTTTTTATGTTTATTTCTTGTTTTTATGTTTATTTCTGGCATCTTTAGAGGTTTTGTCTTTTAAATGCTTTGCTTTTTTTAACCTTTTAAAGAGAAGTTTGTTGTTTTTTCTGTTGATTAGATTTTTTTTTTTCTTGATTTATTTCATATCTGATAATATTTTTCTTGGTCCTTTTAGTTCAGTAGCTGCTCCTCATTTTCCCCCTTTTTTTTGTTTTTACTAAAATGATGGTGGGCTTCACTCCATCCCCACATCCACAACATTCCTGCGTGTCGTGTTGACGTCACATCTGTCTGTGACCTCCAACCTCTGCATGGTCACAACATGCCCACTAGGACGGGGTGGGGTGGGGGCGTCTCTGAGCTTTAATTTTCTTTCAACATGCAGACATCAGGAGAATCCCAGGAAATACAAACTGAATAAATGCAGCGTTTCTTTAAACTGAAGCTGTTAGAAGCTCCACCTGTTGGCCGAATGAATCCAGGATAAAGAAACGTCAGAGAGGATGCAGCTGGCTTGGGCTAAAAAGGAAACATAGATTTCCCCCCCCAGACTTTGACCATCCCTGCCTGATCAGCTGGAGTTGCCATGGATACGCCCAAACATTGACGGGACCTCAGCTAATTAGTAGATCCACTTTATGCTCAAACCCTGAGAGCAGACGGTAAACCCTGCAGGCCTCAGCTTATAGCAGGAGGTGGAACCCACCGACTGTCTCCCCCCCCCCGGTTGACTGATCAGCAGGCATCCAGACGTTAGCCGGGTTAGCATAGGGTGATCAGATGTTTGATGCTAGCTGTGTGTTAGCTGAGGAACAGTTTACGAGCAGCTAAAAGCTAAAGTTGTTGCTCATCTCGTGTCTCTTCTTCTTCTTCTTCTCTTCTCTCTCTGTGTAAAGTGCCCATTAATGGTAAGTGGTTAAAGTGGGGGCTAAATGGGGGGGGCTCATGTTGAGGGGTGTCACTTCATCGCATGGAGCCACACTCATCACCCACTGTGATGTCATCCATAAGTGTGGCCAAGCCTCATTCTACCCTATGTGCAGCTATGATGTCACAACACAAGCCCCTCCCACCATCCTTTGTGGAACCAATCGGCTCTCAGCATCTGGTCATCTCTGATTGGTTCAGATGGGTTGTTTCATCCACCTAGCTCCTCGTCCATCACATGGTCCATCACCCTCACCTTGACTGGTTGGGTTGTTAGGTTAGAGGGCTTCTGATTGGTCAGTCAGCCTCCAGGCTAGCCAATAAGAACAGCTAGAGAATGTAGTGGAAGTTGTGTTTGCCGTCTTTTGCTGAAGTGTTCACCTCAGAGTTCTGGACAGGTTCAGCTTGGAGGTCCATTTACAAAACGGGAGGTTGGTTCCAGGACTCTGAACTCGGCTCCTTTCACACTGCTGTCCAAAGACTGGGGGTGGGTGGGGGGGTTAGCAGTGTGAAAAGAGCCCATCATCATCCTCTCTTCAAACATGTAATGTGATGTCATGTGATGTCATTCCTTTGTGTTGTCATGGTGACAGCCTGGTGGGAGTGGATGCTGACCAAAACAAAGTGGTGTCAAACTGGTTTTGGACAGACTCCGATGAGACTGGTTTCATGTCCAGTAGATAGAGATCCAGGTACCTGGTTCAGACTGGTTTATCTCATCAGGTGCTTCCTGCCTCATAGCTTCTCACCATCCAGACCATCAGAACCAGCTCTTTGTTCGGTAGAACATTACCAGGTCTCCACACAAAAACACTGAGCTGCTCTGCTTGATAATTAGAAAGATCTGATAACGAATGTGAGGGACAGAAGCAGAACCTGGGGATCCTGGTCCACCTGTCTTCTGTCCTTAACTGATCAGATAATGACGACACAAACGTGGTTTAATCCTAAACCAATGAAATAATGAAACATTCGCTGGTCTGGAAGGAAGATCTGAGTCTGAGGTTCTGACCACCAGGAGAGCCATGAGAGCTCTGATAGAATTCCTGGACCATCAGGAAATGATGGCTACTAAAGACGAAGTCAGGAGAAGCTTGAAGAGGTGGACTCCTAGTCCCTGAGGTGCTCCTCTGTAGAGGACATGTTGACGTGGGAGGGTCCGTCACTAAGATGTTCCCACCATGTTTGTGTCCACCATTAGGATGGTATCAGAGAAAAGGTCACCTGGATCCAACTTTCAGCCAGTCAGAGTCTGTCCAGAAGGCAGCTTGAATATTCCAACAATGAACTCAGACCTCCTAACTGGATCTGCTCCGACCGGCTAGATCATGCTTTTATCTCTCAGCCTGCTCCAGTCCATCCTGTGTCCAAACCCTTTCCAGTTACCTTCTGTCTCACCCGCATCTTCTCCTTCCTCTGTTGTTCTTCAGACGACAGCAGCCACACTAAGACCAGTGAAACCAGCAGCCTGGTCCAGTCCCACTACAAGCAGCGGGAGGCGGAGCGGGAGGCGCTGCCGTACCAGACGGGCCAGCTGCATCCGGCCATCCGGGTGGCCGACCTCCTGCAGCACATCACCCAGATGAAATGTGCTGAAGGTTACGGGTTCAAGGAGGAGTATGAGGTGAGAACGATGGGGCGTAGAAACGGTTCAGGCTGTAGCTTTGATGTGTTCTGAAACCAGAAAAGGTGTTTGGGTGAAGGTTGCTTCCTCAGATGATGTGGACCAACCAGCCATGCTAACCCCAACAGTTGGGTCCATCTCGTGTTTGATCCTGTTCTGATTTCCGTTCCTAAACGCTTCTCTTCACAAGTTCTGCTTCCAACAAACCTATCCTGTAGGAAGCTTTGCCTGAATATCGACCAGTCAAAGCCACAGATGTCTGATAATGGGTCCAGTCCAAGTGCTGAGCTCATTAGGGTCCAGAGACACCTGGACTACACCTCTCTCTGGATGTGGTACCGGCGTTCCGGAACCATCATCCGTGGTGAGCAGCGGTACCAAGGGGCATGAAGGACAGTCCTCTGGTACGCTGACAGTTCTGAGATGTTTTACCCTTTGGGGACGACCCCATGGAGAAGAAGGTGGGCTGTAATGTGGATCCAGACCAACAATCAGGACTCTTCTGTAGATGCCATCCCTCCATCCTTTGCTCTGGTCCAACCGGGAGAAGCACTGCTGTCAGTCTGCCTTCCTTTACTTCCTGGACCTCAGTCCACTGTGTCACTGGGTAGTACCTTAATTCAATTTCAATTCAGTTTATTTATATAGCGCCAAATTCACAACACATGTCATCTCAAGGCACTTTACAGTTCAACCAGATCATACAGTCAAATTGATACAAAGTTTTCTATCTAAGGAAAACCAGTTGATTGCATTGACTCAAATACAATCCCCCACACTAAGCATGCTTGTAGCGACAGTGGAGAGGAAAAACTCCCTTTTAACAGGAAGAAACCTCCAGCAGAACCAGGCTCAGTGTGAGCGGCCATCTGCCGAGGCCGACTGGGGTTCAAGGAGACAGAAGCAGACATAGAAAAAGAAGCATAGATACAAAAGGCAACTGTAAAAGGCGGCCCCGTCCAGGAAACACACAGCCAGGCAGACGAGCTCCAAGGCAGCTCCCATGCCAGAGGATGAAGAGAGCACATCCACTCAGTCACGGTCAGAGAAACAGGACCACACTGGAAAAAAGGCCGATCTCCAACATCTATAAACAAGGGTGTTGATAGAAGCAGCACAGCTGATGTTTCTTTCCAGGATGACGTCACAGCCAAACAGGAACAGACGAGGCAAAGCTACTCTGAGCTACTCTTAAGAGACACACAGCTAGCATCAAACACCGCAGGAGTCGGACCATACTATGCTAACCCTGGCTAACATCTGGATGCTCCTCTGACCAATCGGACTCTAGCCACCTGGACTTTCACCATCTCTGGGCCCCTCTGATGGATGATCTTCTCCATCTGGAGATGACCCAGTAGTGGTGGAGCAGATTCCCCAGGATCAGGATGGAGGTGGAGGACCTGTTGGACTGGAGCAGGAGGCAAGGTCCACCATGTCCTCCACCTTCTCAGGAGGCCAAGGTCAGCTGGTTTTGCTCCAGAGAATCTGACGAGGCTTTGACCTCCTTCAGCAGCTCAGATAACTGCCCGCCGCAGTCCACCGTCCGTAAAGCGATTGGATGCGTCAGGACCAGCAAGGAGGCGCTGATGTCTACATCAACAGATCTTATTTCCTTCCCCCGTAATCCTAATGAATGTTGGTTGGCATGGCAACCAGCCAGTTAGCCTAAGTTTTATTAGCTCAGGGTAATGAAGCAAAGGGTCGGAGATGCTAGAAGGAGCCAGTCCGATGTTTCTACCGCCCAGTTGATGATGCTTCCTGTCTGACCAGTTGATGATGCTTCCTGTCTGACCAGTTGATGATGCTTCCTGTCTGACCAGTTGATGATGTTTCCCGTCTGACCAGTTGATGATGTTTCCTGTCTGACCAGTTGATGTTTCCTGTCTGACCAGTTGATGATGTTTCCTGTCTGACCAGTTGATGATGTTTCCTGTCTGACCAGTTGATGATGTTTCCTGTCTGACCAGTTGATGATGTTTCCTGTCTGACCAGTTGATGTTTCCTGTCTGACCAGTTGATGATGTTTCCTGTCTGACCAGTTGATGTTTCCTGTCTGACCAGTTGATGATGTTTCCTGTCTGACCAGTTGATGATGTTTCTTGTCTGACCAGTTGATGATGTTTCCTGTCTGACCAGTTGATGATGTTTCCTGTCTGACCAGTTGATGATGTTTCCTGTCTGACCAGTTGATGATGTTTCCTGTCTGACCAGTTGATGATGTTTCCTGTCTGACGAGTTGATGATGTTTCCTGTCTATATAACTCGGCTTCTTGAAGCGACCGTTCGATTCCCACCTGTTCTTTTACACAGGTTGTCTGCAGAGGTGCTTTCCATATTTCTAGGGACTTTAGCTTTACCGTTTTGGGATCATGGTCTGAAGTTTCCCTCGCCATCATCCTCCCCTGTCCAGACGTTACCTCCATTCCTCCTCTGAACTCACTGATGGTAACAACCTCCAAAGACTGGAGTTCTGCTTCCATCTGGATCCTCTGCAGCTAACTTGTTCCTGCTAGTTCTTGCTAAGCCAGTTCTTTCTGACGCTCTCTTCCTGCTCTGGCACCCTGACTGACCCATCGATCATGTGATCAGTAATCAGATCAGCAGGCGGTGGCCTCAAGAACTGAACGGGGAGTCAATGGTTCAGAGATCAGTCAGGAGGATGCAGCCAGTGATGCTCTGTAGCGGCTGTAGCTAGGAGCTTTAGCATTTCTGTCTGTGTGTGTTTATCCATTTTATGAGGAGAAACTTACTAATGGATGTTACTTACCTGAACACACACACACAGACACATACATTATAGATCTACCCTGCAGCTAATGGCCCAAACAGGGAGCGCTGCAGTGCTGCTGGTGTGCGGCGGTGTGTGTCGGTGTGTGTGCCGAGCCGCGGGCTCGCAGGCTGCCCTCAGGGCTGATCCATTATACATACTGAACACACACCCTCCATTTGCAGAAAGTTTTTCTGACTCTGCTTCAGTCTCTCACTTCACTGGCTCCCAGTAATCGACGGCCCAGGAGGCTGCTGGTTCTGATCCAAACCAGGATCCTGCAGAAAACAGTTTGGGTTTAACAAGCTGAATTAACAAAGTTCTGGACCCAAACAGAAGCTCAGCTTCTGACATTTCACCTGAAGCTTTTCAGAAAGCTGGATACAAGCAGAGCAGGAAAAGAGGAAAGATGGACGTTCTGACCGTGCATCATCACCTCCCCTCATGAAGGACAGAACATGAATAGAATGGATCGGACCGGGTCAGTCAGAACCCGGATCCCTCTGTGTTGGCAGTCAGTCTGGAATCAGGGTCCTCCTAAAAGGCCGGACCCTCGCATCAGGTCCAACATCTCCTGATCAGGAGGTAAAGTCTAGTAAACAGTTCTGTTCTGTCAGTCCTGGTTAGAGACTGATGATGGCTGAAGATCCAGATGACGACAGACCATCACAGAGCAGAGCCTCTTCAGGAGCAAGAAGGACCAACAACCTTTCTGACCAACATCTGGATTCTGGCTCTTTACTCCAGCACCTCTGTTAGCTGGGCCAGAGGTTCTGGTTCTGGTGAAGCAGGGTTAGGTTCTTCCAGAGTTCTGAGGGTCCATCGTCTGAACATGGAGACAGCATGGACAACCTGCAGACGTACAGGATGGATGGATGATGGATGATGGATGGATGGATGGATGGATGATGGATGGATGGATGGATGGATGGATGGATGGATGGATGGATGATGGATGGATGATGGATGGATGGATGGATGGATGGATGGATGATGGATGGATGATGGATGATGGATGGATGATGGATGGATGGATGGATGGATGATGGATGGATGATGGATGATGGATGGATGGATGATGGATGGATGGATGGATGGATGGATGATGATGGATGATGGATGGATGATGGATGGATGGATGGATGGATGGATGGATGATGATGGATGATGGATGGATGATGGATGGATGGATGGATGGATGATGGATGGATGGATGATGGATGGATGATGGATGATGGATGGATGATGGATGGATGATGGATGGATGGATGATGGATGGATGATGGATGGATGATGATGGATGATGGATGGATGATGATGGATGATGGATGGATGATGGATGGATGATGGATGGATGGATGGATGGATGGATGGATGGATGGATGGATGGATGATGATGGATGATGGATGGATGATGGATGGATGATGGATGGATGGATGGATGATGGATGATGGATGGATGGATGGATGATGGATGGATGATGGATGGATGATGATGGATGGATGATGGATGATGGATGGATGATGGATGATGGATGGATGGATGGATGATGGATGATGGATGATGGATGGATGATGGATGATGGATGGATGATGGATGGATGATGGATGGATGATGGATGGATGGATGGATGATGGATGATGGATGATGGATGATGGATGGATGATGGATGGATGGATGATGGATGGATGATGGATGATGGATGGATGGATGATGGATGATGGATGGATGGATGGATGGATGATGGATGGATGGATGATGGATGGATGATGGATGGATGATGGATGATGGATGGATGGATGATGGATGGATGGATGATGGATGGATGATGGATGGATGATGATGGATGATGGATGGATGATGGATGATGGATGGATGATGGATGATGGATGATGGATGGATGGATGGATGATGGATGGATGGATGGATGATGGATGATGGATGGATGATGATGATGGATGGATGATGATGGATAGATGATGATGGATGATGGATGGATGATGATGATGGATGGATGATGATGGATGATGGATGATGGATGGATGATGATGGATGATGGATGGAATGATGGATATGGATGGATGGATGGATGATGGATGGTGATGGATGGATGATGGATGATGATGGATGATGATGGATTGATGGATGTGATGGATGGATGAGGATTTGGATGGATGGATGTGATGATGAGATGGATGGTTGATGGATGATGGATTATGTGGATGGATGATAGGTGGATTGGATGATGTGGATGGTTGATGGATTCGATGTATTGATGATGATTGATGATGATGATGATGGTTGATGATGATGATGATTGATGAATATTGGATAGATGGTTGATGATTGATGATATATGATGATATGGTGTATATTCATATGGCATCATGGATGCATGCATCAGTCATGCATTGATGGCACACTCAATCGATCATGTTCGATCATGGCATGGCATGCATTATCATCGACATCATTATGCATGGTCAGATATGCATCATCTTCACATTCATATATGGCATCATTCATGATCGATCTTGCATGCATGCATGATGTATGCATGCGATGGCATGTCATTGGCATGTGATATGCATATGAGCATGCATGCATCATGCATGATCATTCATGCATGCAGTCATATGGCATTCATCATTCATGGCATTCATGGCATCATTATGATGCATCATATGATTCATGCATTGATGGCATATCATGGTCGATGCATGATGCAATTCATGCATGATCTCATCGATGTCGATTGAGTCATTGGCATCATGCAGCATGATATGGATGATTTTGATATGTCATGGATGGATGCATCTTCGGATCATTCAGCATTCATGCATTAATGCATTGCATAGCAGTATTGCGATCATTGCGATCATCATGTATGTATCGATTGCATGCATCGATGGATGCGAGCATTCAGTCATCATGATTCATATATGTCATCAGGCATCATTGCATTCATGTCATCGATTCATTCACGCATCATACATTCGATGCATGGATGATGTCATCATAAGTCATTGCAGCATTTCATCATGATCATCATGAGCATCAGCATGGCATTATGCATCATGCATCATGCATAGTCATCATGCATCGATGGATGATATGCATTCAGCATTCATGATCAGCATTCAGGCATATTGCATCATTATGCATCAGATCAGCATGCATCGATCATCATTCATCATTCATTCGATATTATGCATCATGTGCATGATATATTCTTCATGCATGCATTTGATCAGGCATGCGATGATTGATGCATGATGCATGCGATTGATCATTATCATGCATTCATTCGGATTCATGCATTCATGCATCATGGCATATCGTGCATCGATATGATATGCACATCATGGTATAGTCACATCTTCACATCTTCCATCCATCAATCATCATTGGTCCAAAGGTTCATCAGTCAACAGTCAATCAGTATCAGCATCATCATTCATCCTTTCATCATCAATGTCATTTTATTGTCTTCATCTCATTCAAGCATCAATCGTCATTCATTCTGTCAGTGCTTCTCATTCATTCATGTTTCATTCCGTCATTGCTCATTATTCGATTCATCATTGCATTCATCATCATTCATCATTCATCATCACATTCATCATTGTCTCATTCTCATCTCTCTACAGCACAGCTCCTGCATGTCATTTTATTCACCCTCACCCCTTACCGCACATTTACCTCCGTAACACCCCACCCGAGTCTCCACCCGTTCCCCTACCCCATGATAAACAATATTGACTCCTGCAGTACTGCGCCATTTGTAGTTGTGAAGCTCTGTAGCGCCTCATCTCCACACCCACTACACCCTCACCCAGCATCACGCTTATTGATATGACTGCATTACCAGTAAGACCCGCCCGGTCCTGTTTTCTCCTAGTGCGACGTATTGTGAGTCCACTTACGCTCTGCACTACATTCACCCACATCCGGATTCTGCATATGTGTAGTTTTTCCTCTGCCACATTGATCACTCTGCACTTCAGTTAACACTTCTGTTTAGTAACGCTGCACCCCTGTTGAAGGGAACGTTTTAAATGACGTTAAAGGAAAATTGTAAACATGCTGCATCTGGTTTATGATCTGGTTCATCACCAAAATGTAATGGATTGTTTAATGGACTGAGCAGCACCTTTAGTAAAAGTGTCCTTTACACAGAAGCACAGACATAGACTCCTTGGTGGAGGTCAAACAGTCTATCCTTTCTATAGATCCTAGCTCTATGTCAGATGATAATGCTGGGCCCTCTGCACCCCCACATTTAACCAGAACTGGACCAGTCAAAGCACCTCTGCGCAGCCTGCTGGTCGATCTTTTTCATGGTTACCATGGAAACCAACAGGGAGACAATGAAAAAAATACAGTGTTTCTTAAACATTTAAAGATCATGATAGTGATCTGGACCAGACCTGGACCGGACCTGGGACTGGACCTGGACCTGTGCCCGGACCTGGGACTGGACCTGGACCGGACCTGGGACTGGACCTGGGACTGGACCTGGACCGGACTTGGACCAGGTCTGGACCGGACCTGTGCCCGGACCTGGGACTGGACCTGGACCGGACCTGGGACTGGACCTGGGACTGGACCTGGATCGGACTTGGACCAGGTCTGGACCGGACCTGTGCCCGGACCTGGGACTGGACCTGGACCTGTGCCCGGACCTGGGACTGGACCTGGACCGGACCTGTGACTGGACCTGGGACTGGACCTGGACCAAGTCTGGACCGGACTTGGACCAAGTCTGGACCAGACCTGGGATCAGACCTGGACCGGACCTGTGACCGGACCCGGGACTGGACCTGGACTGGACCTTGACCTGGGACCGGACCTGGACCTGGGACTGGACCTGGACCAGGTCTGCAACCGGACCTGGGACCGGACCTGGACCAGGTCTGGACCTGAGATCCATGGGATTGATTGTTCAGTCAGCTGGTTTCTCTTCAGCGTGTTAGTAAAGCAAATAGCCTAGCTTAGGATGGCTAATAGCCTAGCTTAGGATGGCTTATAGCCTAGTTTAGGATGCCTTATAGCCTAGCTTAGGATGGCTAATAGTCTAGCTTAGGATGGCTTATAGCCTAGCTTAGGATGGCTAATAGCCTAGCTTAGGATGGCTAATAGCCTAGCTTAGGATGGCTTATAGCCTAGCTTAGGATGGCTTATAGCCTAGTTTAGGATGGCTAATAGCCTAGCTTAGGATGGCTAATAGCCTAGCTTAGGATGGCTTATAGCCTAGTTTAGGATGGCTTATAGCCTAGCTTAGGATGGCTAATAGCCTAGTTTAGGATGGCTTATAGCCTAGCTTAGGATGGCTAATAGCCTAGCTTAGGATGGCTAATAGCCTAGCTTAGGATAGCTTATAGCCTAGCTTAGGATGGCTAATAGCCAAGCTTAGGATGGCTTATAGCCTAGCTTAGGATGGCTAATAGCCTAGTTTAGGATGGCTAATAGCCTAGCTTAGGATGGCTTATAGCCTAGCTCAGGATGGCTAATAGCCTAGCTCAGGATGGCTTATAGCCTAGCTTAGGATGGCTTATAGCCTAGTTTAGGATGGCTTATAGCCTAGCTTAGGATGGCTAATAGCCTAGTTTAGGATGGCTTATAGCCTAGCTTAGGATGGCTTATAGCCTAGCTCAGGATGGCTTATAGCCTAGCTTAGGATGGCTAATAGCCTAGTTTAGGATGGCTTATAGCCTAGCTTAGGATGGCTTATAGCCTAGCTCAGGATGGCTAATAGCCTAGCTCAGGATGGCTAATAGCCTAGCTTAGGATGGCTAATAGCCTAGTTTAGGATGGCTAATGATCAAACCAGGATGTAGAAGAGCAGTGGAGACAGCAGATGGAGGAAGAGGATTTTCTATGCCAGAGTTCCCTGAGTCCAAAGGAACCAGAAGAACATTTGGTTCTTTGGGCCAGAGAGCTGGTGGGATTGTTGGACTCTCTGATTGGACGGATGGCACCCAGTAGGCAAATCATTTTATTTAACTGGACTCTTTGCTCCTTTGCAGGGATCAGAGTATTATTTGGTCAGCATCTCAGACCTTCTGCCTGACAGCTGCTGCTACTGATTGGTTAGCATCTGCTAGCTTTCAGACCAGCCTCTGGATAGAGAATCATCTCCTAACATCTGGACCCCCCATCAGACCATAGTACCTGAACCAGGATGTCTGTTCATTCATGCAAACTCTGGGTTTTATGGAACTTTTGTTCAGTTGGGAGGTTTTTAAAGATCTTATGGTGAAGGTTCTACCTTTAGGATCCGGTAGCTCTCTGACCCCGCAGTAAATATGCCTTTTACAACAAACAGCAGCATTGTGGACTTTAAGTAGGACATTTGGAGACGAGGCCTACAGCCCCTGTCAGGGACAACCTCCACCCAAAGTCTGCTCTGCTGGCAGGGAACCAGGAAGGACCTGATGGTTCCCATACAGGTTCCCAGGAGTGGGATCAGTCAT
>NW_024037847.1:0-65000 GCF_016077235.1 Cyprinodon tularosa | reverse complement strand
AACTGACCCGCTCAGAACCTCCTCCTGGTTCTGGATCACTGACCCGCTCAGAACCTCCTCCTGGTTCTGGATAACTGACCCGCTCAGAACCTCCTCCTGGTTCTGGATAACTGACCCGCTCAGAACCTCCTCCTGGTTCTGGATAACTGACCCGCTCAGAACCTCCTCCTGGTTCTGGATCACGGACCCGCTCAGAACCTCCTCCTGGTTCTGGATAACTGACCCGCTCAGAACCTCCTCCTGGTTCTGGATAACTGACCCGCTCAGAACCTCCTCCTGGTTCTGGATCACTGACCCGCTCAGAACCTCCTCCTGGTTCTGGATAACTGACCCGCTCAGAACCTCCTCCTGGTTCTGGATCACTGACCCGCTCAGAACCTCCTGCTGGTTCTGGATCACTGACCCGCTCAGAACCTCCTCCTGGTTCTGGATCACTGACCCGCTCAGAACCTCCTCCTGGTTCTGTCGGGTTTGGGTCGGAGTTCAGTTCCTCCTGAAATTGGAGGATTAAACCTGAGATCAGAGCGGCTCTCATTACCCACAATGCACCTGGTCTCTGCCGCGGCTCGCTGGTGGCGCCGCACAGGGGGATTCTGGGAGATAGGAGGCGGATTACCCGTCTCTGTGTTTCCCATCACTCTCTGATGCAGAGCTGATCCGTCTGCGCACACCTGGGTGGTTGTCATGGTGACTCAGGCTGGGTATTGGCGGTGAGGGGGCGGGGCTTCCATCAGCATGTGTGATGTGGTTAAATGTGTGTGTGAGCAGGTGAAGTGCTGTAAGTACTGGCCTGATGACACCGAGATCTACGGCGACATGAAGGTGACGCTGATCGAGACCCAGCTGCTGTCGGAGTACGTGATCCGGACATTCGCAGTGGAGAAGGTGAGCGCCGCCAGGAGGAGGAGGAGGAGGAGGAGGACAGTCAGACCCTGACCTGTGCTCTGCTCCTCCAGAGGGGCGTGGCCGAGATCAGGGAGATCCGTCAGTTCCACTTCACCGGCTGGCCCGACCACGGCGTCCCGCTTCACGCCACCGGACTCCTGGGCTTCATCCGTTGTGTCAAGGCCAAGACTCCGCCCACCGCCGGCCCCACCGTGGTCCACTGCAGGTCTGCCCCCTCTGACCAGGGGTTGGTTGGATTCGCTGCCTTACCTGACCCAGGTGTGTGTTTGTTCTGCAGCGCGGGGGCGGGGCGGACGGGCTGCTTCATCGTCATCGACATCATGCTGGACATGGCGGACAGAGAAGGCGTGGTCGACATCTACAACTGTGTGAGAGAGCTGAGAGCGCGGCGGGTCAACATGGTCCAAACGGAGGTACGCACCGTCACACAGAACGCTACCGACAGCAGAACCAATCAGCAGACGGGAAACGACCCCGCCGTGACCCCGACCCTACGGCTGCTCCGCTTCTGATCTCTAAAGGTCCTGATGGAGACCAGCTGACAGGAAGTGACAGGAAGTGACAGCAGGACAAAGTCACGGCCTTCCTCTCACCATTAATGTCATCCCCCCTCTTTTGTGTCGACATCAATCACTCATGATGTGACATTTCAGCCGCCACCGCCGTGCCGTCAGTCACTCTGCCTCTCTCCACAGGAGCAGTACGTCTTCATACATGACGCCATCTTGGAGGCGTGTCTCTGCGGCAACACGGCCGTCCCAGCCAATCAGCTGCGCTCCGTTTACTATGAGATGAACCGACTGGACCCCCAGACCAACTCCTGCCAGATCAAAGAGGAGTTCAGGGTGAGGCGTGGTGCGGGGCGGGGCCGCCACTGTTAGCGTTAGCATAGTGCGCTAACAGCATTAAACATTAAAATATATATATATAAAACAAACTTAGATAGATCTATAGCGCATAGATCCTGCCACCATCACAGATCTATAGATCCCTTCCAGATGTTCTGTGTTCTCACTCCTCAGACCCTCAACATGGTGACGCCCACCCTGCGTGTTGAGGACTGCAGCATCGCCCTGTTGCCTAGAAACCACGAGAAGAACCGCTGCATGGACGTCCTGCCGCCGGACCGCTGCCTGCCCTTCCTCATCACCATCGACGGAGAGAGCTCCAACTACATCAACGCCGCGCTCATGGACGTACGTAGACTGTGAGACGTGGGCCGGGTCACGAGCCCAGCTCCCATGATCCTGAACCAGCGTTCAGGCCTCAGAGAGGATCCTGCTGGATCCGGCTCTGACTGGTTTAGATCTAGGTGTTGTTCCCGTCACTGCGCCACCTGGTGTCAGTGAGGCATGTCACTTCCTTTGGTCTAAACGACCATATTTGGTGTGCGTCTTGCAGAGCTACAAGCAGCCGTCGGCCTTCATCGTTACCCAGCATCCTTTGCCCAACACGGTGAAGGACTTCTGGCGCCTGGTCCTGGACTACCACTGCACCTCCATCGTGATGCTGAACGACGTGGACCCTGCTCAGGTCACTATTTCACGCCACATTAAATAACGATCAGGATAAAATAAAACATCATTTAGAAATAATTTGAGGTCTTTCTGGGCTCGTTCTAAGGTCTCTCTGAGGTCTTTCTGGGCTCGTTCTAAGGTCTCTCTGAGGTCCCTCTGAGGTCTTTCTGAGGTCTCTCTAATGTCTTTCTGAGGTCTATCTGGGGTCTTTCTAAGGTCTCTCTGAGATCTTCCTTAGGTCTATCTGAAGTCTCTGAGGTCTCTCTGAGGTCTTCCTGAGGTCTTTCTAATGTCTCTCTGAGATCTTCCTGAGGTCTCTCTGAGGTCATTCTAAGTTCTTTCTGATGTCTCTCTGAGGTCTTTCTGAGTTCTTTCTGATGTCTTTCTGAGGTCTCTCTGAGGTCTTTCTGAGTTCTTTCTGATGTCTTTCTGAGGTCTCTCTGAGGTCTTTCTGAGTTCTTTCTGAGTTCTTTCTGAGGTCTTTTTGAGGTCTTTATGAGGTCTATCTGAAGTCTCTGAGGTCTTTCTGAGGTCTATATGAGGTCTATCTGAAGTCTCTGAGGTCTTTATGAGGTATTTTTTAAATCTCTCTGAGGTCTTCCTGAGGTCTTTCTGGGGTCTTTCTAAGGTCTCTCTGAGATCTTCCCGAGGTCTCTCTGAGGTCTTTCTGAGTTCTTTCTGAGGTCTCTCTGAGTTCTTTTGGATGTCTTTTTGAGGTCTCTCTGAGGTCTTTCTGAGTTCTTTCTGAGGTCTTTTTGAAATCTCTCTGAGGTCTTCCTGAGGTCTTTCTGGGGTCTTTCTAAGGTCTCTCTGAGATCTTCCTGAGGTCTTTCTGAGGTCTCTCTTAGGTCTTTCTGAGGTCTTTCTGAGGTCTTTCTGAGTTCTTTCTGAGGTCTCTCTGAGGTCTTTCTGAGTTCTTCCTGAGGTCTTTCTGGGGTCTTTCTAAGGTCTCTCTGAGATCTTCCCGAGGTCTCTCTGAGGTCTTTCTGAGTTTTTTCTGATGTCTTTCTGAGGTCTCTCTGAGGTCTTTCTGAGTTCTTTCTGATGTCTTTCTGAGGTCTCTCTGAGGTCTTTCTGAGTTCTTTCTGAGGTCTCTCTGAGGTCTTTCTGAGTTCTTTCTGAGGTCTTTTTGAGGTCTTTATGAGGTCTATCTGAAGTCTCTGAGGTCTTTCTGAGGTCTATATGAGGTCTAACTGAAGTCTCTGAGGTCTTTATGAGGTATTTTTTAAATCTCTCTGAGGTCTTCCTGAGGTCTTTCTGGGGTCTTTCTAAGGTCTCTCTGAGATCTTCCCGAGGTCTCTCTGAGGTCTTTCTGAGTTCTTTCTGAGGTCTTTTTGAAATCTCTCTGAGGTCTTCCTGAGGTCTTTCTGGGGTCTTTCTAAGGTCTCTCTGAGATCTTCCTGAGGTCTTTCTGAGGTCTCTCTGAGGTCTTTCTGAGTTCTTTCTGAGGTCTCTCTGAGGTCTTTCTGAGTTCTTCCTGAGGTCTTTCTGGGGTCTTTCTAAGGTCTCTCTGAGATCTTCCCGAGGTCTCTCTGAGGTCTTTCTGAGTTCTTTCTGAGGTCTCTCTGAGTTCTTTTGGATGTCTTTTTGAGGTCTCTCTGAGGTCTTTCTGAGGTCTTTCTGAGGTCTCTGAGGTCTTTCTGAGGACTTTATGAGGTCTATCTGAAGTCTCTGAGGTCTCTCTGAGGTCTTTCTGAGTTCTTTCTGAGGTCTCTCTGAGGTCTTTCTGAGTTCTTCCTGAGGTCTTTCTGGGGTCTTTCTAAGGTCTCTCAGATCTTCCCGAGGTCTCTCTGAGGTCTTTCTGAGTTCTTTCTGAGGTCTCTCTGAGTTCTTTTGGATGTCTTTTTGAGGTCTCTCTGAGGTCTTTCTGAGGTCTTTCTGAGGTCTCTGAGGTCTTTCTGAGGACTTTATGAGGTCTATCTGAAGTCTCTGAGGTCTCTCTGAGGTCTTTCTGAGTTCTTTCTGAGGTCTCTCTGAGTTCTTTCTGAGGTCTCACTGAGGTCTTTCTGAGTTCTTTCTGAGGTCTCTCTGAGGTCTTTCTGAGTTCTTTCTGAGGTCTTTTTTGAGGTCTTTATGAGGTCTATCTGAAGTCTCTGAGGTCTTTCTCAGGTCTATATGAGGTCTATCTGAAGTCTCTGAGGTCTTTATGAGGTATTTTTTAAATCTCTCTGAGGTCTTCCTGAGGTCTTTCTGGGGTCTTTCTAAGGTCTCTCTGAGATCTTCCCGAGGTCTCTCTGAGGTCTTTCTGAGTTCTTTCTGAGGTCTCTCTGAGTTCTTTTGGATGTCTTTTTGAGGTCTCTCTGAGGTCTTTCTGAGTTCTTTCTGAGGTCTTTTTGAAATCTCTCTGAGGTCTTCCTGAGGTCTTTCTGGGGTCTTTCTAAGGTCTCTCTGAGATCTTCCTGAGGTCTTTCTGAGGTCTCTCTTAGGTCTTTCTGAGGTCTTTCTGAGGTCTTTCTGAGTTCTTTCTGAGGTCTCTCTGAGGTCTTTCTGAGTTCTTCCTGAGGTCTTTCTGGGGTCTTTCTAAGGTCTCTCTGAGATCTTCCCGAGGTCTCTCTGAGGTCTTTCTGAGTTTTTTCTGATGTCTTTCTGAGGTCTCTCTGAGGTCTTTCTGAGTTCTTTCTGATGTCTTTCTGAGGTCTCTCTGAGGTCTTTCTGAGTTCTTTCTGAGGTCTCTCTGAGGTCTTTCTGAGTTCTTTCTGAGGTCTCTCTGAGGTCTTTCTGAGTTCTTTCTGAGGTCTTTTTGAGGTCTTTATGAGGTCTATCTGAAGTCTCTGAGGTCTTTCTGAGGTCTATATGAGGTCTAACTGAAGTCTCTGAGGTCTTTATGAGGTATTTTTTAAATCTCTCTGAGGTCTTCCTGAGGTCTTTCTGGGGTCTTTCTAAGGTCTCTCTGAGATCTTCCCGAGGTCTCTCTGAGGTCTTTCTGAGTTCTTTCTGAGGTCTTTTTGAAATCTCTCTGAGGTCTTCCTGAGGTCTTTCTGGGGTCTTTCTAAGGTCTCTCTGAGATCTTCCTGAGGTCTTTCTGAGGTCTCTCTGAGGTCTTTCTGAGTTCTTTCTGAGGTCTCTCTGAGGTCTTTCTGAGTTCTTCCTGAGGTCTTTCTGGGGTCTTTCTAAGGTCTCTCTGAGATCTTCCCGAGGTCTCTCTGAGGTCTTTCTGAGTTCTTTCTGAGGTCTCTCTGAGTTCTTTTGGATGTCTTTTTGAGGTCTCTCTGAGGTCTTTCTGAGGTCTTTCTGAGGTCTCTGAGGTCTTTCTGAGGACTTTATGAGGTCTATCTGAAGTCTCTGAGGTCTCTCTGAGGTCTTTCTGAGTTCTTTCTGAGGTCTCTCTGAGGTCTTTCTGAGTTCTTCCTGAGGTCTTTCTGGGGTCTTTCTAAGGTCTCTCTGAGATCTTCCCGAGGTCTCTCTGAGGTCTTTCTGAGTTCTTTCTGAGGTCTCTCTGAGTTCTTTTGGATGTCTTTTTGAGGTCTCTCTGAGGTCTTTCTGAGGTCTTTCTGAGGTCTCTGAGGTCTTTCTGAGGACTTTATGAGGTCTATCTGAAGTCTCTGAGGTCTCTCTGAGGTCTTTCTGAGTTCTTTCTGAGGTCTCTCTGAGTTCTTTCTGAGTTCTTTCTGAGGTCTCACTGAGGTCTTTCTGAGTTCTTTCTGAGGTCTCTCTGAGGTCTTTCTGAGTTCTTTCTGAGGTCTTTTTGAGGTCTTTATGAGGTCTATCTGAAGTCTCTGAGGTCTTTCTCAGGTCTATATGAGGTCTATCTGAAGTCTCTGAGGTCTTTATGAGGTATTTTTTAAATCTCTCTGAGGTCTTCCTGAGGTCTTTCTGGGGTCTTTCTAAGGTCTCTCTGAGATCTTCCCGAGGTCTCTCTGAGGTCTTTCTGAGTTCTTTCTGAGGTCTCTCTGAGTTCTTTTGGATGTCTTTTTGAGGTCTCTCTGAGGTCTTTCTGAGTTCTTTCTGAGGTCTTTTTGAAATCTCTCTGAGGTCTTCCTGAGGTCTTTCTGGGGTCTTTCTAAGGTCTCTCTGAGATCTTCCTGAGGTCTTTCTGAGGTCTCTCTTAGGTCTTTCTTTGGTCTTTCTGAGGTCTTTCTGAGTTCTTTCTGAGGTCTCTCTGAGGTCTTTCTGAGTTCTTCCTGAGGTCTTTCTGGGGTCTTTCTAAGGTCTCTCTGAGATCTTCCCGAGGTCTCTCTGAGGTCTTTCTGAGTTTTTTCTGATGTCTTTCTGAGGTCTCTCTGAGGTCTTTCTGAGTTCTTTCTGATGTCTTTCTGAGGTCTCTCTGAGGTCTTTCTGAGTTCTTTCTGAGGTCTCTCTGAGGTCTTTCTGAGTTCTTTCTGAGGTCTCTGAGGTCTTTCTGAGTTCTTTCTGAGGTCTTTTTGAGGTCTTTATGAGGTCTATCTGAAGTCTCTGAGGTCTTTCTGAGGTCTATATGAGGTCTAACTGAAGTCTCTGAGGTCTTTATGAGGTATTTTTTAAATCTCTCTGAGGTCTTCCTGAGGTCTTTCTGGGGTCTTTCTAAGGTCTCTCTGAGATCTTCCCGAGGTCTCTCTGAGGTCTTTCTGAGTTCTTTCTGAGGTCTTTTTGAAATCTCTCTGAGGTCTTCCTGAGGTCTTTCTGGGGTCTTTCTAAGGTCTCTCTGAGATCTTCCTGAGGTCTTTCTGAGGTCTCTCTGAGGTCTTTCTGAGTTCTTTCTGAGGTCTCTCTGAGGTCTTTCTGAGTTCTTCCTGAGGTCTTTCTGGGGTCTTTCTAAGGTCTCTCTGAGATCTTCCCGAGGTCTCTCTGAGGTCTTTCTGAGTTCTTTCTGAGGTCTCTCTGAGTTCTTTTGGATGTCTTTTTGAGGTCTCTCTGAGGTCTTTCTGAGGTCTTTCTGAGGTCTCTGAGGTCTTTCTGAGGACTTTATGAGGTCTATCTGAAGTCTCTGAGGTCTCTCTGAGGTCTTTCTGAGTTCTTTCTGAGGTCTCTCTGAGGTCTTTCTGAGTTCTTCCTGAGGTCTTTCTGGGGTCTTTCTAAGGTCTCTCTGAGATCTTCCCGAGGTCTCTCTGAGGTCTTTCTGAGTTCTTTCTGAGGTCTCTCTGAGTTCTTTTGGATGTCTTTTTGAGGTCTCTCTGAGGTCTTTCTGAGGTCTTTCTGAGGTCTCTGAGGTCTTTCTGAGGACTTTATGAGGTCTATCTGAAGTCTCTGAGGTCTCTCTGAGGTCTTTCTGAGTTCTTTCTGAGGTCTCTCTGAGTTCTTTCTGAGTTCTTTCTGAGGTCTCACTGAGGTCTTTCTGAGTTCTTTCTGAGGTCTCTCTGAGGTCTTTCTGAGTTCTTTCTGAGGTCTTTTTGAGGTCTTTATGAGGTCTATCTGAAGTCTCTGAGGTCTTTCTCAGGTCTACATGAGGTCTATCTGAAGTCTCTGAGGTCTTTATGAGGTATTTTTTAAATCTCTCTGAGGTCTTCCTGAGGTCTTTCTGGGGTCTTTCTAAGGTCTCTCTGAGATCTTCCCGAGGTCTCTCTGAGGTCTTTCTAAGTTCTTTCTGAGGTCTCTCTGAGTTCTTTTGGATGTCTTTTTGAGGTCTCTCTGAGGTCTTTCTGAGGTCTTTCTGAGGTCTTTCTGAGTTCTTTCTGAGGTCTCTCTGAGGTCTTTCTGAGTTCTTCCTGAGGGTCTTTCTGGGGTCTTTCTAAGGTCTCTCTGAGATCTTCCCGAGGTCTCTCTGAGGTCTTTCTGAGTTTTTTCTGATGTCTTTCTGAGGTCTCTCTGAGGTCTTTCTGAGTTCTTTCTGATGTCTTTCTGAGGTCTCTCTGAGGTCTTTCTGAGTTCTTTCTGAGGTCTCTCTGAGGTCTTTCTGAGTTCTTTCTGAGGTCTCTCTGAGGTCTTTCTGAGTTCTTTCTGAGGTCTTTTTGAGGTCTTTATGAGGTCTATCTGAAGTCTCTGAGGTCTTTCTGAGGTCTATATGAGGTCTAACTGAAGTCTCTGAGGTCTTTATGAGGTATTTTTTAAATCTCTCTGAGGTCTTCCTGAGGTCTTTCTGGGGTCTTTCTAAGGTCTCTCTGAGATCTTCCCGAGGTCTCTCTGAGGTCTTTCTGAGTTCTTTCTGAGGTCTTTTTGAAATCTCTCTGAGGTCTTCCTGAGGTCTTTCTGGGGTCTTTCTAAGGTCTCTCTGAGATCTTCCTGAGGTCTTTCTGAGGTCTCTCTGAGGTCTTTCTGAGTTCTTTCTGAGGTCTCTCTGAGGTCTTTCTGAGTTCTTCCTGAGGTCTTTCTGGGGTCTTTCTAAGGTCTCTCTGAGATCTTCCCGAGGTCTCTCTGAGGTCTTTCTGAGTTCTTTCTGAGGTCTCTCTGAGTTCTTTTGGATGTCTTTTTGAGGTCTCTCTGAGGTCTTTCTGAGGTCTTTCTGAGGTCTCTGAGGTCTTTCTGAGGACTTTATGAGGTCTATCTGAAGTCTCTGAGGTCTCTCTGAGGTCTTTCTGAGTTCTTTCTGAGGTCTCTCTGAGGTCTTTCTGAGTTCTTCCTGAGGTCTTTCTGGGGTCTTTCTAAGGTCTCTCTGAGATCTTCCCGAGGTCTCTCTGAGGTCTTTCTGAGTTCTTTCTGAGGTCTCTCTGAGTTCTTTTGGATGTCTTTTTGAGGTCTCTCTGAGGTCTTTCTGAGGTCTTTCTGAGGTCTCTGAGGTCTTTCTGAGGACTTTATGAGGTCTATCTGAAGTCTCTGAGGTCTCTCTGAGGTCTTTCTGAGTTCTTTCTGAGGTCTCTCTGAGTTCTTTCTGAGTTCTTTCTGAGGTCTCACTGAGGTCTTTCTGAGTTCTTTCTGAGGTCTCTCTGAGGTCTTTCTGAGTTCTTTCTGAGTTCTTTCTGAGGTCTCACTGAGGTCTTTCTGAGTTCTTTCTGAGGTCTCTCTGAGGTCTTTCTGAGTTCTTTCTGAGGTCTTTTTGAGGTCTTTATGAGGTCTATCTGAAGTCTCTGAGGTCTTTCTCAGGTCTACATGAGGTCTATCTGAAGTCTCTGAGGTCTTTATGAGGTATTTTTTAAATCTCTCTGAGGTCTTCCTGAGGTCTTTCTGGGGTCTTTCTAAGGTCTCTCTGAGATCTTCCCGAGGTCTCTCTGAGGTCTTTCTAAGTTCTTTCTGAGGTCTCTCTGAGTTCTTTTGGATGTCTTTTTGAGGTCTCTCTGAGGTCTTTCTGAGGTCTTTCTGAGGTCTTTCTGAGTTCTTTCTGAGGTCTCTCTGAGGTCTTTCTGAGTTCTTCCTGAGGTCTTTCTGGGGTCTTTCTAAGGTCTCTCTGAGATCTTCCCGAGGTCTCTCTGAGGTCTTTCTGAGTTTTTTCTGATGTCTTTCTGAGGTCTCTCTGAGGTCTTTCTGAGTTCTTTCTGATGTCTTTCTGAGGTCTCTCTGAGGTCTTTCTGAGTTCTTTCTGAGGTCTCTCTGAGGTCTTTCTGAGTTCTTTCTGAGGTCTCTCTGAGGTCTTTCTGAGTTCTTTCTGAGGTCTTTTTGAGGTCTTTATGAGGTCTATCTGAAGTCTCTGAGGTCTTTCTGAGGTCTATATGAGGTCTAACTGAAGTCTCTGAGGTCTTTATGAGGTATTTTTTAAATCTCTCTGAGGTCTTCCTGAGGTCTTTCTGGGGTCTTTCTAAGGTCTCTCTGAGATCTTCCCGAGGTCTCTCTGAGGTCTTTCTGAGTTCTTTCTGAGGTCTTTTTGAAATCTCTCTGAGGTCTTCCTGAGGTCTTTCTGGGGTCTTTCTAAGGTCTCTCTGAGATCTTCCTGAGGTCTTTCTGAGGTCTCTCTGAGGTCTTTCTGAGTTCTTTCTGAGGTCTCTCTGAGGTCTTTCTGAGTTCTTCCTGAGGTCTTTCTGGGGTCTTTCTAAGGTCTCTCTGAGATCTTCCCGAGGTCTCTCTGAGGTCTTTCTGAGTTCTTTCTGAGGTCTCTCTGAGTTCTTTTGGATGTCTTTTTGAGGTCTCTCTGAGGTCTTTCTGAGGTCTTTCTGAGGTCTCTGAGGTCTTTCTGAGGACTTTATGAGGTCTATCTGAAGTCTCTGAGGTCTCTCTGAGGTCTTTCTGAGTTCTTTCTGAGGTCTCTCTGAGGTCTTTCTGAGTTCTTCCTGAGGTCTTTCTGGGGTCTTTCTAAGGTCTCTCTGAGATCTTCCCGAGGTCTCTCTGAGGTCTTTCTGAGTTCTTTCTGAGGTCTCTCTGAGTTCTTTTGGATGTCTTTTTGAGGTCTCTCTGAGGTCTTTCTGAGGTCTTTCTGAGGTCTCTGAGGTCTTTCTGAGGACTTTATGAGGTCTATCTGAAGTCTCTGAGGTCTCTCTGAGGTCTTTCTGAGTTCTTTCTGAGGTCTCTCTGAGTTCTTTCTGAGTTCTTTCTGAGGTCTCACTGAGGTCTTTCTGAGTTCTTTCTGAGGTCTCTCTGAGGTCTTTCTGAGTTCTTTCTGAGGTCTTTTTGAGGTCTTTATGAGGTCTATCTGAAGTCTCTGAGGTCTTTCTCAGGTCTATATGAGGTCTATCTGAAGTCTCTGAGGTCTTTATGAGGTATTTTTTAAATCTCTCTGAGGTCTTCCTGAGGTCTTTCTGGGGTCTTTCTAAGGTCTCTCTGAGATCTTCCCGAGGTCTCTCTGAGGTCTTTCTGAGTTCTTTCTGAGGTCTCTCTGAGTTCTTTTGGATGTCTTTTTGAGGTCTCTCTGAGGTCTTTCTGAGTTCTTTCTGAGGTCTTTTTGAAATCTCTCTGAGGTCTTCCTGAGGTCTTTCTGGGGTCTTTCTAAGGTCTCTCTGAGATCTTCCTGAGGTCTTTCTGAGGTCTCTCTTAGGTCTTTCTGAGGTCTTTCTGAGGTCTTTCTGAGTTCTTTCTGAGGTCTCTCTGAGGTCTTTCTGAGTTCTTCCTGAGGTCTTTCTGGGGTCTTTCTAAGGTCTCTCTGAGATCTTCCCGAGGTCTCTCTGAGGTCTTTCTGAGTTTTTTCTGATGTCTTTCTGAGGTCTCTCTGAGGTCTTTCTGAGTTCTTTCTGATGTCTTTCTGAGGTCTCTCTGAGGTCTTTCTGAGTTCTTTCTGAGGTCTCTCTGAGGTCTTTCTGAGTTCTTTCTGAGGTCTCTCTGAGGTCTTTCTGAGGTCTTTTTGAGGTCTTTATGAGGTCTATCTGAAGTCTCTGAGGTCTTTCTGAGGTCTATATGAGGTCTAACTGAAGTCTCTGAGGTCTTTATGAGGTATTTTTTAAATCTCTCTGAGGTCTTCCTGAGGTCTTTCTGGGGTCTTTCTAAGGTCTCTCTGAGATCTTCCCGAGGTCTCTCTGAGGTCTTTCTGAGTTCTTTCTGAGGTCTTTTTGAAATCTCTCTGAGGTCTTCCTGAGGTCTTTCTGGGGTCTTTCTAAGGTCTCTCTGAGATCTTCCTGAGGTCTTTCTGAGGTCTCTCTGAGGTCTTTCTGAGTTCTTTCTGAGGTCTCTCTGAGGTCTTTCTGAGTTCTTCCTGAGGTCTTTCTGGGGTCTTTCTAAGGTCTCTCTGAGATCTTCCCGAGGTCTCTCTGAGGTCTTTCTGAGTTCTTTCTGAGGTCTCTCTGAGTTCTTTTGGATGTCTTTTTGAGGTCTCTCTGAGGTCTTTCTGAGGTCTTTCTGAGGTCTCTGAGGTCTTTCTGAGGACTTTATGAGGTCTATCTGAAGTCTCTGAGGTCTCTCTGAGGTCTTTCTGAGTTCTTTCTGAGGTCTCTCTGAGGTCTTTCTGAGTTCTTCCTGAGGTCTTTCTGGGGTCTTTCTAAGGTCTCTCTGAGATCTTCCCGAGGTCTCTCTGAGGTCTTTCTGAGTTCTTTCTGAGGTCTCTCTGAGTTCTTTTGGATGTCTTTTTGAGGTCTCTCTGAGGTCTTTCTGAGGTCTTTCTGAGGTCTCTGAGGTCTTTCTGAGGACTTTATGAGGTCTATCTGAAGTCTCTGAGGTCTCTCTGAGGTCTTTCTGAGTTCTTTCTGAGGTCTCTCTGAGTTCTTTCTGAGTTCTTTCTGAGGTCTCACTGAGGTCTTTCTGAGTTCTTTCTGAGGTCTCTCTGAGGTCTTTCTGAGTTCTTTCTGAGGTCTTTTTGAGGTCTTTATGAGGTCTATCTGAAGTCTCTGAGGTCTTTCTCAGGTCTACATGAGGTCTATCTGAAGTCTCTGAGGTCTTTATGAGGTATTTTTTAAATCTCTCTGAGGTCTTCCTGAGGTCTTTCTGGGGTCTTTCTAAGGTCTCTCTGAGATCTTCCCGAGGTCTCTCTGAGGTCTTTCTAAGTTCTTTCTGAGGGTCTCTCTGAGTTCTTTTGGATGTCTTTTTGAGGTCTCTCTGAGGTCTTTCTGAGTTCTTTCTGAGGTCTTTTTGAAATCTCTCTGAGGTCTTCCTGAGGTCTTTCTGGGGTCTTTCTAAGGTCTCTCTGAGATCTTCCTGAGGTCTTTCTGAGTTCTTTCTGAGGTCTCTGAGGTCTTTCTGAGGACTTTATGAGGTCTATCTGAAGTCTCTGAGGTCTCTCTGAGGTCTTTCTGAGTTCTTTCTGAGGTCTCTCTGAGGTCTTTCTGAGTTCTTTCTGAGGTCTTTTTGAAGTCTTTATGAGGTCTATCTGAAGTCTGAGGTCTTTCTGAGGTCTATATGAGGTCTATCTGAAGTCTCTGAGGTCTTTATGAGGTATTTTTTAAATCTCTCTGAGGTCTTCCTGAGGTCTTTCTGGGGTCTTTCTAAGGTCTCTCTGAGATCTTTCTGAGGTCTCTCTGAGGTCTTTCTGAGTTCTTTCTGAGGTCTCTCTGAGTTCTTTTGGATGTCTTTTTGAGGTCTCTCTGAGGTCTTTCTGAGTTCTTTCTGAGGTCTCTCTGAGGTCTTTCTGAGTTCTTTCTGAGGTCTCTCTGAGGTCTTTCTGAGTTCTTTCTGAGGTCTTTTTGAGGTCTTTATGAGGTCTATCTGAAGTCTCTGAGGTCTTTCTGAGTTCTTTCCAAGGTCTCTCTGAGGTCTTTCTGAGTTCTTTCTGAGGTCTTTCTGAGGTCTTTATGAGGTCTATCTGAGGTCTTTCTGAGTTCTTTCTGAGGTCTTTCTGAGGTCTTTATGAGGTCTATCTGAGGTCTCTGAGGTCTTTCTGAGTTCTTTCTGAGGTCTCTCTGAGTTCTTTCTGAGGTCTTTCTGAGGTATTTCTGAGTTCTTTCTGAGGTCTTTTTGAGGTCTCTCTGAGGTCTTTCTGAGGTCTTTATGAGGTCTATCTGAAGTCTCTGAGGTCTTTCTTATGTCTCTCTGAGGTCTTTTTGATGTCTTTTTGAGTTCTCTCTGAGGTCTCTCTGAGTTCTCTCTGAGGTCTCTCTGAGTTCTCTCTGAGGTCTCTCTGAGGTCTTTATGAGGTCTATCTGAAGTCTCTGAGGTCTTTCTTATGTCTCTCTGAGGTCTTTTTGATGTCTTTTTGAGTTCTCTCTGAGGTCTCTCTGAGTTCTCTCTGAGGTCTTTCTGAGTTCTTTCTGAGGTCTCTCTGAGTTCTTTTGGATGTCTTTTTGAGGTCTCTCTGAGGTCTTTCTGAGTTCTTTCTGAGGTCTTTTTGAAATCTCTCTGAGGTCTTCCTGAGGTCTTTCTGGGGTCTTTCTAAGGTCTCTCTGAGATCTTCCTGAGGTCTTTCTGAGTTCTTTCTGAGGTCTCTGAGGTCTTTCTGAGGACTTTATGAGGTCTATCTGAAGTCTCTGAGGTCTCTCTGAGGTCTTTCTGAGTTCTTTCTGAGGTCTCTCTGAGGTCTTTCTGAGTTCTTTCTGAGGTCTTTTTGAGGTCTTTATGAGGTCTATCTGAAGTCTGAGGTCTTTCTGAGGTCTATATGAGGTCTATCTGAAGTCTCTGAGGTCTTTATGAGGTATTTTTTAAATCTCTCTGAGGTCTTCCTGAGGTCTTTCTGGGGTCTTTCTAAGGTCTCTCTGAGATCTTCCTGAGGTCTCTCTGAGGTCTTTCTGAGTTCTTTCTGAGGTCTCTCTGAGTTCTTTTGGATGTCTTTTTGAGGTCTCTCTGAGGTCTTTCTGAGTTCTTTCTGAGGTCTCTCTGAGGTCTTTCTGAGTTCTTTCTGAGGTCTCTCTGAGGTCTTTCTGAGTTCTTTCTGAGGTCTCTCTGAGGTCTTTCTGAGTTCTTTCTGAGGTCTTTTTGAGGTCTTTATGAGGTCTATCTGAAGTCTCTGAGGTCTTTCTGAGGTCTATATGAGGTCTAACTGAAGTCTCTGAGGTCTTTATGAGGTATTTTTTAAATCTCTCTGAGGTCTTCCTGAGGTCTTTCTGGGGTCTTTCTAAGGTCTCTCTGAGATCTTCCCGAGGTCTCTCTGAGGTCTTTCTGAGTTCTTTCTGAGGTCTTTTTGAAATCTCTCTGAGGTCTTCCTGAGGTCTTTCTGGGGTCTTTCTAAGGTCTCTCTGAGATCTTCCTGAGGTCTTTCTGAGGTCTCTCTGAGGTCTTTCTGAGTTCTTTCTGAGGTCTCTCTGAGGTCTTTCTGAGTTCTTCCTGAGGTCTTTCTGGGGTCTTTCTAAGGTCTCTCTGAGATCTTCCCGAGGTCTCTCTGAGGTCTTTCTGAGTTCTTTCTGAGGTCTCTCTGAGTTCTTTTGGATGTCTTTTTGAGGTCTCTCTGAGGTCTTTCTGAGGTCCTTTCTGAGGTCTCTGAGGTCTTTCTGAGGACTTTATGAGGTCTATCTGAAGTCTCTGAGGTCTCTCTGAGGTCTTTCTGAGTTCTTTCTGAGGTCTCTCTGAGGTCTTTCTGAGTTCTTCCTGAGGTCTTTCTGGGGTCTTTCTAAGGTCTCTCTGAGATCTTCCCGAGGTCTCTCTGAGGTCTTTCTGAGTTCTTTCTGAGGTCTCTCTGAGTTCTTTTGGATGTCTTTTTGAGGTCTCTCTGAGGTCTTTCTGAGGTCTTTCTGAGGTCTCTGAGGTCTTTCTGAGGACTTTATGAGGTCTATCTGAAGTCTCTGAGGTCTCTCTGAGGTCTTTCTGAGTTCTTTCTGAGGTCTCTCTGAGTTCTTTCTGAGTTCTTTCTGAGGTCTCACTGAGGTCTTTCTGAGTTCTTTCTGAGGTCTCTCTGAGGTCTTTCTGAGTTCTTTCTGAGGTCTTTTTGAGGTCTTTATGAGGTCTATCTGAAGTCTCTGAGGTCTTTCTCAGGTCTATATGAGGTCTATCTGAAGTCTCTGAGGTCTTTATGAGGTATTTTTTAAATCTCTCTGAGGTCTTCCTGAGGTCTTTCTGGGGTCTTTCTAAGGTCTCTCTGAGATCTTCCCGAGGTCTCTCTGAGGTCTTTCTGAGTTCTTTCTGAGGTCTCTCTGAGTTCTTTTGGATGTCTTTTTGAGGTCTCTCTGAGGTCTTTCTGAGTTCTTTCTGAGGTCTTTTTGAAATCTCTCTGAGGTCTTCCTGAGGTCTTTCTGGGGTCTTTCTAAGGTCTCTCTGAGATCTTCCTGAGGTCTTTCTGAGTTCTTTCTGAGGTCTCTGAGGTCTTTCTGAGGACTTTATGAGGTCTATCTGAAGTCTCTGAGGTCTCTCTGAGGTCTTTCTGAGTTCTTTCTGAGGTCTCTCTGAGGTCTTTCTGAGTTCTTTCTGAGGTCTTTTTGAGGTCTTTATGAGGTCTATCTGAAGTCTGAGGTCTTTCTGAGGTCTATATGAGGTCTATCTGAAGTCTCTGAGGTCTTTATGAGGTATTTTTTAAATCTCTCTGAGGTCTTCCTGAGGTCTTTCTGGGGTCTTTCTAAGGTCTCTCTGAGATCTTCCTGAGGTCTCTCTGAGGTCTTTCTGAGTTCTTTCTGAGGTCTCTCTGAGTTCTTTTGGATGTCTTTTTGAGGTCTCTCTGAGGTCTTTCTGAGTTCTTTCTGAGGTCTCTCTGAGGTCTTTCTGAGTTCTTTCTGAGGTCTCTCTGAGGTCTTTCTGAGTTCTTTCTGAGGTCTTTTTGAGGTCTTTATGAGGTCTATCTGAAGTCTCTGAGGTCTTTCTGAGGTCTATATGAGGTCTATCTGAGATCTTCCCGAGGTCTCTCTGAGGTCTTTCTGAGTTCTTTCCAAGGTCTCTCTGAGGTCTTTCTGAGTTCTTTCTGAGGTCTTTCTGAGGTCTTTATGAGGTCTATCTGAGGTCTCTCTGAGGTCTTTCTGAGTTCTTTCTGAGGTCTCTCTGAGTTCTTTCTGAGGTCTCTCTGAGTTCTTTCTGAGGTCTTTCTGAGGTATTTCTGAGTTCTTTCTGAGGTCTTTTTGAGGTCTCTCTGAGGTCTTTCTGAGGTCTTTATGAGGTCTATCTGAAGTCTCTGAGGTCTTTCTTATGTCTCTCTGAGGTCTTTTTGATGTCTTTTTGAGTTCTCTCTGAGGTCTCTCTGAGTTCTCTCTGAGGTCTCTCTGAGTTCTCTCTGAGGTCTCTCTGAGGTCTTTATGAGGTCTATCTGAAGTCTCTGAGGTCTTTCTTATGTCTCTCTGAGGTCTTTTTGATGTCTTTTTGAGTTCTCTCTGAGGTCTCTCTGAGTTCTCTCTGAGGTCTTTCTGAGTTCTTTCTGAGGTCTCTCTGAGTTCTTTTGGATGTCTTTTTGAGGTCTCTCTGAGGTCTTTCTGAGTTCTTTCTGAGGTCTTTTTGAAATCTCTCTGAGGTCTTCCTGAGGTCTTTCTGGGGTCTTTCTAAGGTCTCTCTGAGATCTTCCTGAGGTCTTTCTGAGTTCTTTCTGAGGTCTCTGAGGTCTTTCTGAGGACTTTATGAGGTCTATCTGAAGTCTCTGAGGTCTCTCTGAGGTCTTTCTGAGTTCTTTCTGAGGTCTCTCTGAGGTCTTTCTGAGTTCTTTCTGAGGTATTTTTGAGGTCTTTATGAGGTCTATCTGAAGTCTGAGGTCTTTCTGAGGTCTATATGAGGTCTATCTGAAGTCTCTGAGGTCTTTATGAGGTATTTTTTAAATCTCTCTGAGGTCTTCCTGAGGTCTTTCTGGGGTCTTTCTAAGGTCTCTCTGAGATCTTCCTGAGGTCTCTCTGAGGTCTTTCTGAGTTCTTTCTGAGGTCTCTCTGAGTTCTTTTGGATGTCTTTTTGAGGTCTCTCTGAGGTCTTTCTGAGTTCTTTCTGAGGTCTCTCTGAGGTCTTTCTGAGTTCTTTCTGAGGTCTCTCTGAGGTCTTTCTGAGTTCTTTCTGAGGTCTTTTTGAGGTCTTTATGAGGTCTATCTGAAGTCTCTGAGGTCTTTCTGAGGTCTATATGAGGTCTATCTGAGATCTTCCCGAGGTCTCTCTGAGGTCTTTCTGAGTTCTTTCCAAGGTCTCTCTGAGGTCTTTCTGAGTTCTTTCTGAGGTCTTTCTGAGGTCTTTATGAGGTCTATCTGAGGTCTCTCTGAGGTCTTTCTGAGTTCTTTCTGAGGTCTCTCTGAGTTCTTTCTGAGGTCTTTCTGAGGTATTTCTGAGTTCTTTCTGAGGTCTTTTTGAGGTCTCTCTGAGGTCTTTCTGAGGTCTTTATGAGGTCTATCTGAAGTCTCTGAGGTCTTTCTTATGTCTCTCTGAGGTCTTTTTGATGTCTTTTTGAGTTCTCTCTGAGGTCTCTCTGAGTTCTCTCTGAGGTCTCTCTGAGTTCTCTCTGAGGTCTCTCTGAGGTCTTTATGAGGTCTATCTGAAGTCTCTGAGGTCTTTCTTATGTCTCTCTGAGGTCTTTTTGATGTCTTTTTGAGTTCTCTCTGAGGTCTCTCTGAGTTCTCTCTGAGGTCTCTCTGAGGTCTTTTTGAAATCTCTCTGAGGTCTTTCTTGATGTCTCTGTTTTTCAGCTGTGTCCTCAGTACTGGCCAGAGAACGGCCTCCACCGCCTCGGCTCCCTGCAGGTGGAGTTTGTTTCTGCTGACCTAGAGGAGGACGTCATCAGCCGCATCTTCAGGATCTACAACACAGCCAGGGTGCGTTTGAGCTTACCACCTCCCCCTCCCTGACAGGTGTCCAGCTCCAGAGGAGTTTGTTGAATTCTCAGCCCTCCACACAGTTTATTCTGCAAACGAAGCTTCCTGTTGGTGTTCTGGTGCTGCTGGCAGCCATATATGCTCAGGGGGAGGAGCCAGAAAGGAGTCCCACCTGTATGTCGGAAAGTTTGATAATGATAATGAGGAAGGAAGCGTGTGATTATCAGCAGAGGGGAGAGGTTCTGTTGGATCAGAAGCTGTTTGATCCAAACATCCTCTTTCTGGGCTGTTTCACTAAATTTAGATCAGGCTGTGTTTGATTCGATCATCTTCACCTCCCAGTCAGGCTGAGTTTACACTTCATTTCCTCCCTGTGTCTCATCAAATACCTGAGGTGTTTGATCCAGACCCGCGTCTCCACCCGCCCCCCAGCACTGTGTGTTTTGTTTTAACCCTTTGTCCTCCCTGCCTGCTGGATTCACTGTCAGACGGTCTCTGCCTGTCCAATCTCCCACGTCCCCTACTGTCCCCACTGTCCCCCACGTCCCCCTACCTCTGTCTGATGGCCGTTCTCCTGTCTGTGTCCTCAGCCGCAAGACGGGTTCCGCATGGTGCAGCAATTCCAGTTCCTGGGCTGGCCCATGTACCGCGACACGCCCGTCTCCAAGCTCTCCTTCCTCAAACTGGTCCATCAGGTGGACAAGTGGCAGGACGAGTACGACGGCGGCGAGGGACGCACCGTGGTCCACTGCCTGTAAGGCTGCGTGCAGTACTACACACTACTACACACAGTACTATACAGCACTACAAACTACTACACACAGTACTATACAGCACTACACACTGCTACACACAGTACTATACAGCACTACACACTGCTACACACAGTACTATACAGCACTACACACTACTACACACAGTACTATACAGCACTACACACTGCTACACACAGTACTATACGGCACTACACACTACTACACACAGTAAAACATGGTACTACACACTGCTACACACAGTACTATACGGCACTACACAATGCTACACACAGTACTATACGGCACTACACACTGCTACACACAGTACTATACGGCACTACACACTGCTACACACAGTACTATACGGCACTACACACTACTACACACAGTAAAACATGGTACTACACAATGCTACACAAAGTACTATACGGCACTACACACTGCTACACACAGTACTAAACGGCACTACACACTACTACACACAGTACTAAACGGCACTACACACTACTACACACAGTACTATACAGCACTACACACAGTACTAAACGGCACTACACACAGTACTATACGGCACTACACACTGCTACACACAGTACTATACAGCACTACACACAGTACTAAACGGCACTACACACAGTACTAAACGGCACTACACACTACTACACACAGTACTATACAGCACTACACACTACTACACACAGTACTATACGGCACTACACACTACTACACACAGTACTATACAGCACTACACACAGTACTAAACGGCACTACGCACAGTACTAAACGGCACTACACACTGCTACACACAGTACTATACGGCACTACACACAGTACTAAACGGCACTACACACTGCTACACACAGTACTATACGGCACTACACACTGCTACACACAGTACTATACGGCACTACACACAGTACTAAACGGCACTACACACAGTACTATACGGCACTACACACTGCTACACACAGTACTATACGGCACTACACACAGTACTAAACGGCACTACACACAGTACTAAACGGCACTACACACAGTACTAAACGGCACAACGCACAGTACTAAACGGCACTACACACAGTACTATACGGCACTACACACTACTACACACAGTACTATACGGCACTACACACAGTACTAAACGGCACTACACACAGTACTAAACGGCACTACACACTGCTACACACAGTACTATACGGCACTACAGACTGCTACACACAGTACTATACTGCACTACACACTGCTACACACAGTACTATACGGCACTACACACTGCTACACACAGTACTATACAGCACTACACACTGCTACACACAGTACTATACGGCACTACAGACTGCTACACACAGTACTATACTGCACTACACACTGCTACACACAGTACTATACGGCACTACACACTGCTACACACAGTACTATACAGCACTACACACTGCTACACACAGTACTATACGGCACTACACACTGCTACACACAGTACTATACGGCACTACACACAGTACTAAACGGCACTACACACAGTACTATACGGCACTACACACTGCTACACACAGTACTATACGGCACTACACACAGTACTATACGGCACTACACACAGTACTAAACGGCACTACACACTGCTACACACAGTACTATACGGCACTACACACTGCTACACACAGTACTGTACAGCACTACACACTGCTACACACAGTACTATACAGCACTACACACTACTACACACAGTACTATACGGCACTACACACTGCTACAAACAGTACTATACAGCACTACACACTACTACACACAGTACTATACAGCACTACACACTGCTACACACAGTACTATACATCACTACACACTGCTACACACAGTACTATACAGCACTACACACTACTACACACAGTACTATACAGCACTACACACTACTACACACAGTACTATACGGCACTACACACTGCTACACACAGTACTATACGGCACTACACACAGTACTAAACGGCACTACACACTGCTACACACAGTACTATACGGCACTACACACTGCTACACACACTACTATACGGCACTACACACTGCTACACACAGTACTAAACGGCACTACACACTGCTACACACAGTACTATACGGCACTACACACTGCTACACACAGTACTATACGGCACTACACACTGCTACACACAGTACTATACGGCACTACACACTGCTACACACAGTACTATACGGCACTACACACTACTACACACAGTACTATACGGCACTACACACTGCTACACACAGTACTATACGGCACTACACACTGCTACACACAGTACTATACGGCACTACACACTGCTACACACACTACTATACGGCACTACACACTGCTACACACACTACTATACGGCACTACACACTACTACACACAGTACTATACGGCACTACACACTGCTACACACAGTACTATACGGCACTACACACTGCTACACACAGTACTATACGGCACTACACACTGCTACACACACTACTATACGGCACTACACACTGCTACACACAGTACTATACGGCACTACACTCTGCTACACACAGTACTATACGGCACTACACAATGCTACACACAGTACTATACGGCACTACACTGCTACACACAGTACTATACGACACTACACACTGCTACACACACTACTATACGGCACTACACACTGCTACACACAGTACTATACGGCACTACACACTGCTACACACACTACTATACGGCACTACACACTGCTACACACACTACTATACGGCACTACACACTGCTACACACAGTACTATACGGCACTACACACTGCTACACACACTACTATACGGCACTACACACTGCTACACACACTACTATACGGCACTACACACTGCTACACACAGTACTATACGGCACTACACAATGCTACACACAGTACTATACGGCACTACACACTGCTACACACAGTACTATACGGCACTACACACTGCTACACACAGTACTATACGGCACTACACAATGCTACACACAGTACTATACGGCACTACACACTGCTACACACAGTACTATACGGCACTACACAATGCTACACACACTACTATACGGCACTACACAATGCTACACACAGTACTATACGGTACTACACACTGCTACACACAGTACTATACGGCACTACACACTGCTACACACAGTACTATACGGCACTACACACTACTACACACAGTACTATACGGCACTACACACTGCTACACACAGTACTATACGGCACTACACACTGCTACACACAGTACTATACGGCACTACACACTGCTACACACACTACTATACGGCACTACACACTGCTACACACACTACTATACGGCACTACACACTACTACACACAGTACTATACGGCACTACACACTGCTACACACAGTACTATACGGCACTACACACTGCTACACACAGTACTATACGGCACTACACACTGCTACACACACTACTATACGGCACTACACACTGCTACACACAGTACTATACGGCACTACACACTGCTACACACAGTACTATACGGCACTACACAATGCTACACACAGTACTATACGGCACTACACTGCTACACACAGTACTATACGACACTACACACTGCTACACACACTACTATACGGCACTACACACTGCTACACACAGTACTATACGGCACTACACACTGCTACACACACTACTATACGGCACTACACACTGCTACACACACTACTATACGGCACTACACACTGCTACACACAGTACTATACGGCACTACACAATGCTACACACAGTACTATACGGCACTACACAATGCTACACACAGTACTATACGGTACTACACACTGCTACACACAGTACTATATGGCACTACACACTGCTACACACAGTACTAAACGGCACTACACACAGTACTAAACGGCACTACACACAGTACTATACAGCACTACACAATGCTACACAAAGTACTATACGGCACTACACAATGCTACACACAGTACTATACGGCACTACACACAGTACTAAACGGCACTACACACTGCTACACACAGTACTATACGGCACTACACACTGCTACACACAGTACTATACGGCACTACACACTGCTACACACAGTACTATACGGCACTACACAATGCTACACAAAGTACTATACGGCACTACACAATGCTACACAAAGTACTAAACGGCACTACACAATGCTACACAAAGTACTATACGGCACTACACAATGCTACACAAAGTACTAAACGGCACTACACAATGCTACACAAAGTACTATACGGCACTACACACTGCTACACACAGTACTAAACGGCACTACACAATGCTACACAAAGTACTATACGGCACTACACAATGCTACACAAAGTACTGTACGGCACTACACACTGCTACACACAGTACTAAACGGCACTACACAATACTACGCACAGTACTATACGGCACTACACAATGCTACACAAAGTACTATACGGCACTACACAATGCTACACAAAGTACTATACGGCACTACACAATGCTACACAAAGTACTATACGGCACTACACAATGCTACGCACAGTACTATACGGCACTACACACTGCTACACACAGTACTAAACGGCACTACACAATGCTACACACAGTACTATACGGCACTACACAATGCTACACACAGTACTATACGGCACTACACAATGCTACACAGTACTATACGGCACTACACAATGCTACACAGTACTATACGGCACTACACAATGCTACACAGTACTATACGGCACTACACACTGCTACACACAGTACTATACGGCACTACACAATGCTACACAGTACTATACGGCACTACACAATGCTACACAAAGTACTATACGGCACTACACAATGCTACACAAAGTACTATACGGCACTACACAATGCTACGCACAGTACTATACGGCACTACACAATGCTACACAGTACTATACGGCACTACACAATGCTACACAAAGTACTATACGGCACTACACAATGCTACACAAAGTACTATACGGCACTACACAATGCTACGCACAGTACTATACGGCACTACACACTGCTACACACAGTACTAAACGGCACTACACAATGCTACACAAAGTACTATACGGCACTACACAATGCTACACAAAGTACTATACGGCACTACACAATGCTACACAGTACTATACGGCACTACACAATGCTACACAAAGTACTATACGGCACTACACAATGCTACGCACAGTACTAAACGGCACTACACAATGCTACACAAAGTACTATACGGCACTACACAATAACAAATAAGTACACACTGCAGTTAGTAGTTAGACCTCCCTGATGTAACCAAGACTGTTACTATAGCAACATGTACTGTAAGTGATTGATCGCAGACAGTACCACACAGCAATACACAAGGTGCCATACACTGTACTACTCATGGTACTAAATTGTATTACACAGCACTACACACTCTACTACCAATGCTACTACACATTCTGTACATACATATATACATACATACTTTTTACTCTGCTACTGGGTACTACAGAGCAATGTATGTACTGACGTTAGCAGATCCAGGAACCCCTGAGGGGGGACCAGAACCAGGGTCCACTGAGGGGGGGACAGAACCAGAACCAGGGTCCTCTGAGGGGGGGGACAGAACCAGAACCAAAACCAGGGTCCACTGAGGGGGGAACAGAACCAGAACCAGAACCAGGGTCCACTGAGGGAGGAACAGAACCAGAACCAGGGTCCACTGAGTGGAGACCAGTACCAGAACCAGGGTCTACTGAGTGGGGAACAGAACCAGAACCAGGGTCCACTGAGGGGGGAGCAGAACCAGAACCAGGGTCCACTGAGTGGAGAACAGAACCAGAACCAGGGTCTACTGAGTGGGGAACATAGCCAGAACCAGGGTCCACTGAGGGGGGAGCAGAGCCAGAACCAGAACCAGGGTCCACTGAGGGGGGAACAGAACCAGAACCAGGGTCCACTGAGGGGGGAGCAGAACCAGAACCAGGGTCCACTGAGGGGGGAACAGAACCAGAACCAGGGTCCACTGAGTGGAGACCAGTACCAGAACCAGGGTCTACTGAGTGGGGAATAGAACCAGAACCAGGGTCCACTGAGGGGGGAGCAGAGCCAGAACCAGAACCAGGGTCCACTGAGTGGAGAACAGAACCAGAACCAGGGTCTACTGAGTGGGGAACATAACCAGAACCAGGGTCCACTGAGGGGAGAGCAGAGCCAGAACCAGAACCAGGGTCCACTGAGTGGAGAACAGAACCAGAACCAGGGTCCACTGAGTGGGGAACAGAACCAGAACCAGGGTCCACTGAGGGGGGAGCAGAACCAGAACCAGGGTCCACTGAGTGGAGAACAGAACATGAACCAGGGTCCACTGAGGGGGGAGCAGAACCAGAACCAGGGTCCACGGAGGGGGGAGCAGAACCAGAACCAGGGTCCACTGAGTGGAGAACAGAACCAGAACCAGGGTCCACTGAGGGGGGAGCAGAACCAGAACCAGGGTCCACTGAGTGGAGAACAGAACCAGAACCAGGGTCCACTGAGGGGGGGGGCAGAGCCAGAACCAGAACCACGGTGCACTGAGTGTTGAACAGAACCAGAACCAGGGTCCACTGAGGGGGGACCAGAACCAGAACCAGGGTCCACTGAGGGGGGAACAGAACCAGAACCAGGGTCCACTGAGGGGGGACCAGAACCAGAACCAGGGTCCACTGAGGGGGGACCAGAACCAGAACCAGGGTCCACTGAGGGGGGAACAGAACCAGAACCAGGGTCCACTGAGGGGGGAGCAGAACCAGAACCAGGGTCCACTGAGTGGAGAACAGAACCAGAACCAGGGTCCACTGAGGGGAGAAAAGAACCAGAACCAGGGTCCACTGAGGGGGGAACAGAACCAGGGTCCACTGAGTGGAGAACAGAACCAGAACCAGGGTCCACTGAGGGGGGAGCAGAACCAGAACCAGGGTCCACTGAGGGGGGAGCAGAACCAGAACCAGGGTCCACTGAGTGGAGAACAGAACCAGAACCAGGGTCCACTAAGTGGAGAACAGAACCAGGGTCGACTGAGGGGGGAGCAGAGCCAGAACCAGAACCAGGGTCCACTGAGTGGAGAACAGAACCAGAACCAGGGTCTACTGAGTGGGGAACATAACCAGAACCAGGGTCCACTGAGGGGGGAGCAGAGCCAGAACCAGAACCAGGGTCCACTGAGTGGAGAACAGAACCAGAACCAGGGTCCACTGAGGGGGGAGCAGAACCAGAACCAGGGTCCACTGAGTGGAGAACAGAACCAGAACCAGGGTCCACTGAGTGGAGAACAGAACCAGAACCAGGGTCCACTGAGGGGGGAGCAGAACCAGAACCAGGGTCCTCTGAGGGGGGAGCAGAACCAGAACCAGGGTCCACTGAGTGGAGAACAGAACCAGAACCAGGGTCCACTGAGGGGAGGGCAGAGCCAGAACCAGAACCACGGTGCACTGAGTGGAGAACAGAACCAGAACCAGGGTCCACTGAGTGGAGAACAGAACCAGAACCAGGGTCCACTGAGGGGGGGGCAGAGCCAGAACCAGAACCACGGTGCACTGAGTGTTGAACAGAACCAGAACCAGGGTCCACTGAGGGGGGAGCAGAACCAGAACCAGGGTCCACTGAGTGGAGAACAGAACCAGAACCAGGGTCCACTGAGGGGAGAAAAGAACCAGAACCAGGGTCCACTGAGGGGGGAACAGAACCAGGGTCCACTGAGTGGAGAACAGAACCAGAACCAGGGTCCACTGAGGGGGGAGCAGAACCAGAATCAGGGTCCACTGAGTGGAGAACAGAACCAGAACCAGGGTCCACTGAGGGGGGAACAGAACCAGGGTCCACTAAGTGGAGAACAGAACCAGAACCAGGGTCCACTGAGGGGGGAGCAGAACCAGAACCAGGGTCCACTGAGGGGGGAGCAGAACCAGAACCAGGATCCACTGAGGGGGGAACAGAACCAGAACCAGGGTCCACTGAGTGGAGAACAGAGCCAGAACCAGCGTCCACTGAGGGGGGAACAGAACCAGAACCACGGTCCACTGAGGGGGGAGCAGAACCAGAACCAGGGTTCCAACCCAAAAGGAACATGAAGATTAATTTATTGACTCAGTGGGTAAATTAATCTCTGCATGGAACCCATCCTGGTTACCGGGTTCCCATCCTGGTTACCGGGTTCCCATCCTGGTTACCGGGTTCCCATTCTGGTTACCGGGTTCCCATTCTGGTTACTGGGTTCCCATCCAGGTTACCGGGTTCCCATCCTGGTTACTGGGTTCCCATCCTGGTTACCGGGTTCCCATCCTGGTTACCAGGTTCCCATCCAGGTTACCGGGTTCCCATCCTGGTTACTGAGTTCCCATCCTGGTTACTGGGTTCCCATCCAGGTTACCGGGTTCCCATCCTGGTTACTGGGTTCCCATCCTGGTTACCGGGTTCCCATCCTGGTTACCAGGTTCCCATCCAGGTTACCGGGTTCCCATCCTGGTTACTGAGTTCCCATCCTGGTTACTGGGTTCCCATCCTGGTTACTGGGTTCCCATTCTGGTTACTGGGTTCCCATCCTGGTTACCGGGTTCCCATTCTGGTTACTGGGTTCCCATTCTGGTTACTGGGTTCCCATCCTGGTTACCGGGTTCCCATCCTGGTTACCGGGTTCCCATCCTGGTTACCGGGTTCCCATTCTGGTTACCGGGTTCCCATTCTGGTTACTGGGTTCCCATCCTGGTTACTGGGTTCCCATTCTGGTTACTGGTATCCCATCCTGGTTACTGGGTTCCCATCCTGGTTACTGGGTTCCCATCCTGGTTACTGGGTTCCCATCCTGGTTACCGGGTTCCCATTCTGGTTACCGGGTTCCCATCCAGGTTACCGGGTTCCCATCCTGGTTACTGGGTTCCCATCCTGGTTACTAGGTTCCCATCCTGGTTACCGGGTTCCCATCCTGGTTACCGGGTTCCCATCCTGGTTACCGGGTTCCCATCCTGGTTACTGGGTTCCCATCCTGGTTACTGGGTTCCCATCCTGGTTACTGGGTTCCCATCCTGGTTACCAGGTTCCCATCCTGGTTACCGGGTTCCCATCCTGGTTACTGGGTTCCCATTCTGGTTACCGGGTTCCCATCCTGGTTACCGGGTTCCCATTCTGGTTACCGGGTTCCCATTCTGGTTACTGGGTTCCCATCCTGGTTACTGGGTTCCCATCCTGGTTACCGGGTTCCCATCCTGGTTACCGGGTTCCCATTCTGGTTACCGGGTTCCCATCCTGGTTACTGGGTTCCCATCCTGGTTACTGGGTTCCCATCCTGGTTACTGGGTTCCCATCCTGGTTACTGGGTTCCCATCCTGGTTACTGGGTTCCCATCCTGGTTACCGGGTTCCCATTCTGGTTACCGGGTTCCCATCCAGGTTACTGGGTTCCCATCCTGGTTACTGGGTTCCCATCCTGGTTACTAGGTTCCCATCCTGGTTACCAGGTTCCCATCCTGGTTACTGGGTTCCCATCCTGGTTACTGGGTTCCCATCCTGGTTACTGGGTTCCCATCCTGGTTACCAGGTTCTACAGTCATTCTGTCACCTTTAATGCTCCATTGATACTTCTTAGAATAACTCACAAATGCATGTTCAATGCCAGATTAATGAGGAGCGCTGCTGCCCCCCTCTGGTTAAGACAGGAACTGCTTGTCCTCATTGATCTGCAGACTGCGATTATGGAAAAACTCCACCACTTTTTTTCAATTCACAAAATGAATCCATCCTAATTATAACAAAATATATTTATTTTTACCTTTTTTTTATTTTTAATGTTTTTATAAGTATTTTCACTTTAAAACCTAGTTTTTAAATGGCTCTGTGGTTTATTTAAAGGGACAGTTTGCATCTTTTTTATGGGATTAAATACAATCCTACCACACATTACTACCCTCTGACAATCATCACTAATATACTTTCTGTCCAACCCAATTTAAATCACATTACAACTCTATGTACTACATATTTTACCACAATGTATTAATCAGTATTCATATTAAAAACAGAGCAGTAAATGCATACTCAGCCTCTGCTTGATAATACAGGTCAGTTCATTAGGACTTCTTACTGTACTACACATGGTATACTTTGGAAATCACACTGTACGTCACTGTACTTCATCGTTTTCACACTCTCCTAGAAAATACTACACAAATAGTATGCTGATGAAGGTTCTCAGCCATCCAGGTCCTAGTCATTCTGTAAAAAATTCAAAAAATATCCACTGGACTTGGTTTTCAAGATTTGAAGACGTTTCTCCACCTCTCCAGGAAGCTTTCTCAATTCAAATATCTGGATCCGCAGTGAGTTTGAGTCTTATATGGACAACGCCTTGTATCGCTTGGAAACATGCAAATGGTAACCGATGAATGGGTCGTAGCCTCTGTTTAAGGGTTTAGTTTGGCTTGAAATGTACTCCAAACACAAGATCCCAGTACATTTCAAGCCAAACCAAACCCTTAAACAGAGGCTAGTGCACCCTAAAGATAAAACCCCCAGACCGAATATGAGCGGAGTGGTATATGCTGTTCAGTGCAGCGAGGAATGCTCTGATCTTTATATTAGAGAAACAAAACAACCTCTCCACAGACGCATGGCCCAACACAGAAGAGCGGCCGCCTCTGGACAAGACTCCGCAGTACACCTACACCTTGTGGACAAAGGACATTCTTTTGAGGACCAGAATGTCCATATTCTGGATAAAGAAAATACGTGGTTTGAGAGGAAGGAAGCCATCTATGTTAAGAGAGAAAAACCAACTTTAAACAGAGGTGGTGGACTCAGATTCCAGCTTCCAAAAACATACAATTCAATCATAGACATGATCCCTTCCAGATATCACCAAACCCCCCACCCCATCACAGAGGAACGAGGGACCTACCCGCCTCCAGCCGGTGAACAATACCTCCTTAACGACCAACCCTTAACAATCATAGACAGGTTTCAGGTATTACAGGAGACAATCCCCCCCCTTAATGGCAATCCCCCCTTTAATGACCGACCCCTAGAATCATAGACAGGTTCAGATATTACAGGCTAACGATGGAACTAACGACCCATTCATCGGTTACCATTGCATGTTTCCAAGCGATACAAGGCGTTGTCTATATAAGACTCAAACTCACTGCGGATCCAGACATTTGAATTGAGAAAGCTTCCTGGAGAGGTGGAGAAACGTCTTCAGATCTTGAATACACAAATAGTACTAAGCAGTACTAAACACTCTATACTTTAGAGTAGAGATGCACTGATCAGATTCCTGTATCGGCTCTGATATTGACTAGTTAGCGGGATCGGATATCAATTATTGCATTTCTACTTGGAGCTGCTTGTTAATGTGTATACTATAAAGTACATTTCTATCTGTGTTCATTTGTCTTTTTTAGAAATAATAATGTGGAGCTTAAAGCCTTCAGTCACATTCAACAGGTAATCTGATGGCTATCAGATATCGGCCGATACTCTCAGTCCAGGTATCGCATTGGATCGGATAAAAATGGATCGTTGCATTTCTACTTTCCAGTACTACACAATGTGAAACACTGTACCACACACTGTACAACAGAGAGATATACAGTTATATACATTGTATTACACAGTAAAATATGCTGTACTTCCTTGCAATGTACAGGGTTGCAATGCTACCCACGATTAAACACTATAGTTTACAATACTGTTCTATTCAATTCAGATTATTTCTATAGCCCCAGTTTAGTAGTATAACCAGAGTAGTATCTGTGATGTAAACATAAAGGAGCTGAATTGCTATCATGTTCACTTCCTCTTTGGATTACTGAGTGTTGCTGCTGTCCAGTCTATATCCGTCTGAATTCAGTTATTTTTTCTCTGATATCTCAGTAACTCTAACTGACCAGAACTACTTTAAAACACGACGCCTTCTGCTGCACGTTGTGTATGTGTAATAAGTGTAGTATTTTAGTAGCTTTCAGCCCACATCCATCCCACTTTGTATGGTGCAGCTCTTCTTTCCAGGAATCTGGCCACATTTATTAGTCCTCCAAAACCCTGACCCCCCGGGGTGCAGACCAGGAAGCAGAGTCCTAGTTTAACAGACCTCTCTGCAGCTTCTCTACTGTTACCCACTCTTTACTCCATCCAGACAGTGTCTTGCCCACGACCAAAATCTTACTGATTACTCCCAAAACAATTAATACCTACAACTCTTTGATAATTTAATCCTTAATTTCCCTGATCCAAATTTCAAGGCAAGAAAACCTCTTCTTTTTGTAACTTTGTATCGTCCACCAGGTCCTTACTCTGAATGTTTAGATGAGTTTTCAGAGTTCCTTTCTGATTTGGTATTAAATACTGACAGGGTCATCATAGTGGGAGAGTTTAACATCCATGCTGACATTGAAGGCGATAGCTTAAGAGCAGCCTTTAATGCTATCTTAGACACTATTGGCTTTGTTCAAAATGTGAATAGTCCCACGCATTCTCATCTTCAGTTCTATTCAGTTTATTTATACAGCGCCAAATTCACATCATGTCATCTCAAGGCACTTTACAGTTCAACCAGATCATCCAGTCAAATTGATACAAAGTTTTCTATCTAAGGAAAACCAGCTGATTGCATCGACTCATTGACTCTTCAGCAATCCCTCACACTAAGCATGCTTGTAGCGACAGTGGAGAGGAAAAACTCCCTTTGAACAGGAAGAAACCTCCAGCAGAACCAGGCTCAGTGTGAGCGGCCATCTGCTGAGGCCCACTGGGGTTCAAGGAGACAGAAGCAGACATAGAAAAAGAAGCATAGATACAAAAGGCAGCTGTAAAAGGCGGCCCCGTCCAGGAAACACATAGCCAAGCAGACGAGCTCCAAGGCAGCTCCCATGCCAGAGGACGAAGAGAGCACATCCAGTTAGTCACGGTCAGAGAAACAGGACCACACTGGAAAACAGGCCGATCTCCAACATCTATAAACAAGGGTGTTGATGGCAGCAGCACAGCTGATGTTTCTTTCCAGGATGACGTCACAGCCAAACAGGAACAGACGAGGCAAAGCTACTCTGAGGAAAAGCAGAGAGAGCAGAAGGTTAGAGATTGAACTAACAGATTCTGCAGAATAGGAGAACAGAGAGAGAATGAAGCAGAATAATGAAAAAGGGGTCCCTATGTCCTCCAGCAGTCTAAGCCTATAGCAGCAGAACTATAGAGATAGATCAGCATAACCTGAGCCACTCTAACTAGAAGCTTTATCAAAAAGGAAAGTTTTAAGCCTAGCCTTAAAAGTAGACAGGGTGTCTGCCTCACGGACTAAAACTGGTAGTTGGTTCCACAGGAGAGGAACCTGAGAACTAAAAGATCTGCCTCCCATTCTACTTTTAGAAATTCTAGGAACCACTAGTAAACCTGCAGATTGAGAGCGAAGTGCTCTGTTAGGAACATAAGGAACAATCAGATCTCTGATATAAGATGGTGCTTGGCCATTTAAGGCTTTATATGTGAGAAGGAGGATTTTAAATTCTATTCTTGATTTAACAGGAAGCCAATGAAGAGAAGCCAGGATAGGAGAGATATGATCTCTCTTTTTCATTTTCATCAGAACTCTGGCTGCAGCATTTTGGATCAGCTGAAGGCTTTTAACTACAGTTTGTGGACTTCCTGATAGTAAAGAATTACAATAGTCCAGCCTTGAAGTAACAAATGCATGGACTAGTTTCTCAGCATCGCCCCTGGACAGGAGATTGCTCATTTCTGCAATATTCCTCAGATGAAAGAAGGAAATTCTAGAAACCTCTTTGATATGAGATTTAAATGACAGGTCCTGATCAAAAACAACACCAAGATTTTTTACTTTATTATCTGAAATCAGTTTAATCCCATCCAAATGAAGTGACTGGCTAATCAGCTTCTTTTTCAGAGACTCTGGTCCAAAGACTATAACTTCTGTTTTGTCTGCATTCAGAAGCAGAAAGTTAAGAGTCATCCAGGTTTTTATGTCTTCAGACATGCCTGTAATCTATGTAATGGGTTAGCTTCATCTGGATTTATAGACAGATATAGCTGGGTATCATCAGCATAACAGTGGAAATTAATCCCATGCTGTCTAATAATTCTACCAATTGGGAGCATGTATAAAGTAAAGAGAATTGGTCCTAGCACTGATCCCTGTGGTACTCCACAGGTAACCTTTGAGCGTGTTGAAGATCTATCATTAACATGAACAAACTGAATTCGATCAGATAGATCAGATTTAAACCAGTCTAGTGCTGTTCCTTTAATTCCAACAAAATATTCAAGTCTTTCTAAAAGAATATTCTGATCAACTGTATCAAATGCAGCACTAAGATCCAACAGGACGAGCACAGATACAAGTCCATTATCTGAGGCCATGAGAATATCATTAGTGACTTTCACCAGAGCTGTTTCAGTGCTATGATGAGCTCTAAAGCCAGACTGAAACTCTTCAAAAAGTTCATTATGGTGGAAGTGATCGCACACTTGTTTGGCAACTACTTTCTCAAGAATTTTGGATAAGAAAGGAAGATTGGATATAGGTCTATAATTGACCAAGTCATCTGGGTCAAGAGACGGTTTCTTAAGCAGAGGTTTAATTACAGCAACCTTAAAAGCTTTAGGTACATATCCCTGTAACAGAGATAGATTAATCACATCTAAAATGGAGGAGGAGATCAAAGGGAATGCCTCCTTAAATAACCTGGTTCGAACTGGATCTAACATACAAGTTGAAGGCTTAGATGAAGACAATAATTTTGCTAATTCAGAAAGTTCAACTGGATCAAAGCAGTCTAAACCCGGTTCAGATTCCATGACTACCTCAGGTACAGTCACGGATAGAGGAGTACTTATGATCTTATTTTTAATAAGATCAATCTTATTTATAAAGAATCCCATAAAATCATTGCTGCTAAGAGCAGGTGGAATGGACGGTTCAACAGAGCTATGGCTATGGGTGAGTTTGGCAACTGTATTAAAAAGAAATCTAGGATTATTCTTATTCTCCTCTATTAATTCAATTCAATTCAATTCAGTTTATTTATATAGCGCCAAATTCACAACACATGTCATCTCAAGGCACTTTACAGTTCAACCAGATCATACAGTCAAATTGATACAAAGTTTTCTATCTAAGGAAAACCAGTTGATTGCATTGACTCATTGACTCAAATACAATCCCCCACACTAAGCATGCTTGTAGCGACAGTGGAGAGGAAAAACTCCCTTTTAACAGGAAGAAACCTCCAGCAGAACCAGGCTCAGTGTGAGCGGCCATCTGCCGAGGCCGACTGGGGTTCAAGGAGACAGAAGCAGAGATACAAAAAGCAGCTGTAAAAGGCAGCCCCGTCCAGGAAACACACAGCCAGGCAGACGAGCTCCAAGGCAGCTCCCATGCCAGAGGACGAAGAGAGCACATCCACTCAGTCACGGTCAGAGAAACAGGACCACACTGGAAAACAGGCCGATCTCCAACATCTATTAACAAGGGTGTTGATAGAAGCAGCACAGCTGATGTTTTTTTCCAGGATGACGTCACAGCCAAACAGGAACAGACGAGGCAAAGCTACTCTGAGGAAAAGCAGAGAGAGCAGAAGGTTAGAGATTGAACTAACAGATTCTGCAGAATAGGAGAACAGAGAGAGAATGAAGCAGAATGATGAAATGGGGGTCCCTATGTCCTCCAAAAGTCTAAGCCTATAGCAGCATAACTATAGAGATAGCTCAGGATAACCTGAGCCACCCTAACTATAAGCTTTATCAAAAATGAAAGTTTTAAGCCTAGCCTTAAAAGTAGACAGGGTGTCTGCCTCACGGACTAAAACTGGTAGTTGGTTCCACAGGAGAGGAGCCTGATAACTAAAAGATCTGCCTCCCATTCTACTTTTAGAAGTTCTAGGAACCACTAGTAAACCTGCAGATTGAGAGCGAAGTGCTCTGTTAGGAACATAAGGAACAATCAGATCTCTGATATAAGATGGAGCTTGGCCATTTAAGGCTTTATATGTGAGAAGGAGGATTTTAAATTCTATTCTGGATTTAACAGGAAGCCAATGAAGAGAAGCCAGGATAGGAGAGATATGATCTCTCTTTTTCATTTTCATTAGAACTCTGGCTGCAGCATTTTGGATCAGCTGAAGGCTTTTAACTACAGTTTGTGGACTTCCTGATAGTAAAGAATTACAATAGTCCAGCCTTGAAGTAACAAATGCATGGACTAGTTTCTCAGCATCACCCCTGGACAGGATATTTCTAATTTTTGCAATGTTCCTCAGATGAAAGAAGGAAATTCTAGAAACCTCTTTGATATGGGATTTAAATGACAGGTCCTGATCAAAAATAACACCAAGATTTTTTACTTTATTATCTGAAATCAGTTTAATCCCATCCAAATGAAGTGACTGGCTAATCAGTTTCTTTTTCAGAGACTCTGGTCCAAAGACTATAACTTCTGTTTTGTCTGCATTCAGAAGCAGAAAATTAAGAGTCATCCAGGTTTTTATGTCTTCAAGACATGCCTGTAATCTATGTAATGGGTTAGCTTCATCTGGATTTATAGACAGATATAGCTGGGTATCATCATATTAATGAGGAGAAGTATGCTGCTCTTGCTTTACAAAGGCTCCTCTTATACAGCAGTAAACCATTTTTCCAGACTAGGAAGGACTCCCGCAGGCCTGTGGAGCGATATTTTCTCTCCAGTTTCCTAGCATTTTGCTTCAAAGTACGCAGCTCTGCATTAAACCAAGGAGCAAGCTTTCTATTTTAATGGTTTTCATTTTCAAAGGAGCTGCGTTGTCTAAGGCAATACGCAGAGAACTAGCAACCCCATCAACAAAATCATCAACCTGTGAAGGGGAATAAGCTAAGCTTTTGCACTCTGCAGCACTGCTCAGTGACACAGAGCAGAGAGAAAGTGAAGCAGATTCTTTAAAATTTTTAACTGCACTATCTGATAAAGATCTACTAAAATTGAACCTTCTTTTGGGGGAGGAGAACTCTGTTAAAGTAATCCTGAAGGTTATTAGAAAGTGGTCAGAGAGGACAGGGTTGTGAGGAAATACTGTTATTTCTTCACATTCTATGCCGTATGTCAGCACAAGATCCAAAGTATGAAGATGAGAATGCGTGGGACTATTCACATTTTGAACAAAGCCAACAGTGTCTAAGATAGCATTAAAGGCTGCTCTTAAGCTATCGCCTTCAATGTCAGCATGGATGTTAAAATCTCCCACTATGATGACCCTGTCAGTATTTAATACCAAATCAGAAAGGAACTCTGAAAACTCATCTAAAAATTCAGAGTAAGGACCTGGTGGACAATACAAAGTTACAAAAAGAAGAGGTTTTCTTGCCTTGAAATTTGGATCAGGGAAATTAAGGGTTAAATGTTCAAAAGAGTTGTAGGTATTAATTGTTTTGGGAGTAATCAGTAAGTCAGACTGGAAGATTGTTGCTACTCCTCCTCCTCGCCCAGAACTTCTGGGGATGTGAAAATTTAAATAGCTTGAAGGAGTTGCCTCATTTATGCTCACATAATCCTCTTGCTGCAGCCAGGTTTCTGTAAGGCAAAACAAGTCAATGTGATTATCACAAATCAAGTCATTAACTAGTAGACTTTTAGAGGAAAGCGATCTTATGTTAAACAGACCGCATTTAATTGTTTTAACTTTTTCCCCAATTGGAGTTATTTTGATTTTAATTAGATTATCATGATTTACTCCTTTGGGAATCTTTGCTAATTTATTAGAGTTTGGTCGTGGGCAAGACACTGTCTGGATGGAGTAAAGAGTGGGTAACAGTAGAGAAGCTGCAGAGATGTGTGTTAAACTACAACTCTGCTTCCTGGTCTGCACCCTGGGTGGTCAGGGTTTTGGAGGACTAATAAATGTGGCCAGATTCCTAGAAAGAAGAGCTGCACCATCCAAAGTGGGATGGATGCCGTCTCTCCGAATCAGACCAGGCTTTCCCCAAAAGGATTGCCAATTATTAATGTAGCCCACGTTGTTTTCAGGGCACCACCTAGACAACCAGCGGTTGAATGACGACATGCGGCTAAACATGTCATCACTGGTCAGATCAGGGAGGGGACCAGAGAAAATTACGGAGTCCGACATTTTTTTGGCAAACTTACACACCGAAGCTACACTAATTTTAGTGACCTCCGATCGGCGTAACCGGGTGTCATTACCACCAGCGTGAATAACAATCTTACTGTATTTAACCTTATCCTTAGCCAGTAGTTTCAGGGAGGATTTGATGTCGCCCGTTCTGGCCCCCGGCAAACATTTGACTATGGTCCCTGGTGTCTCTAATGCCACGTTTCTGACTATGGAGCTGCCAATCACCAGAGTGGGCTTCTCAGTGGGTGTGTCACTGAGTGGGGAAAACCAGTTAGAAACGTGAACGGGTTGGTGGTGACCAGTGGGCAGAGATCCACGACTACGCTTTCTGCATACAGTTACCCAATCGCCTGGCTGCTCAGGCACTTTTGGAGGACAGCTACGTGGGGGGCCTACTTTAACTCCTGGATGTTCAACAGCCTGAAGCCTGGATTCTAACTCTGACACCCTCGCCTCCAAAGCTACTAAAATACTACACTTATTACACATCCCATTATCACTAAAGGAGGCAGAGGAATAACTGAACATCTGACACAGAGAGCAGGAGAGAGGAGAGGAAGAAGGAAGAGTTGGAAAAGAGTCAAGGGAGGGAGAGAGAGAAGCCATAGCAATGCTAAGCTAGCACTAGCCTAGGCTAGCTACTCCTTGCTATCAGAAATAAAACCGTGTGAAACTGACAAGTGCTCAGTAGAAAAGTGCAGCAGAAGGTGCTATGTTTTAAAGTAGTCAGTTAGAGTTACTTAGATACAGAGATATCACAGAGAAAATAACTTAACTTCAGATGGAGATCCTCTGAACAGCTGCAACAGCTGCACACTCAGTTAATCCAAACAGGAAGTGAGGATTCAGGATTACTTTAACAGAGTTCTCCTCCCCCAAAAGAAGGTTCAATTTTAGTAGATCTTTATCAGATAGAGCAGGTATACATTTTAAAGAATCTGCTTCACTTTCTCTCTCCTCTGTGTCACTGAGCAGTGCTGCAGAGTGCAAAAGCTTAGCTTATTCCCCTTCACAGGTTGATGATTTTGTTGATGGGGTTGCTAGTTCTCTGCGTACTGCCTTAGACAACGCAGCTCCTTTGAAAATGAAAACCATTAAAATAGAAAGCTTGCTCCTTGGTTTAATGCAGAGCTGCGTACTTTGTTTAAATGGTTTACTGCTGTATAAGAGGACCCTTTGTAAAGCAAGAGCAGCATATTTTTGCTCATTAATAGAGGAGAATAAATAATCCTAGATTTCTCTTAATAAAGCTTCCAATCTAACCCAGAGCCATTGCTGTGTTGAACCGTCCATTCCACCATTCCACCTGCTCTTAACAGTAATGATTTTATGGGGGCGGGGGGGGTGGGTGGGGGGGCAGCATCTGAGGTAGTCATGGAATCTGAACCGGGTTTAGACTGCTTTGATCCAGTTGATCTCTCTGAATTAGCAAAACTATTGTCTTCATCTAAGCCTTCAACTTGTATGTTAGATCCAGTTCCAACCAGGTTATTTAAGGAGGTATTCCCTTTGATCTCCTCCTCCATTTTAGATGTGATTAATCTATCTCTGTTACAGGGATATGTACCTAAAGCTTTTAAGGTTGCTGGAATTAAACCTCTGCTTAAGAAACCGTCTCTTGACCCAGATGACTTGGTCAATTATAGACCTATATCCAATCTTCCTTTCTTATCTAAAATTCTTGAGAAAGTAGTTGCCAAACAAGTTTGCGATCACTTCCACCATAATGAACTTTTTGAAGAGTTTCAGTCTGGCTTTAGAGCTCATCATAGCACTGAAACAGCTCTGGTGAAAGTCACTAATGATATTCTCATGGCCTCAGATAATGGACTTGTATCTGTGCTCGTCCTGTTGGATCTCAGTGCTGCATTTGATCCAGTTGATCAGAATATTCTTTTAGAAAGACTTGAATATTTTGTTGGTATTAAAGGAACAGCTCTAGACTGGTTTAAATCTGATCTATCTGATCGATTTCAGTTTGTTCATGTTAATGATAGATCTTCCTCATGCTCAAAGGTTACCTGTGGAGTACCACTGCTGGAGGACATAGGGACCCCTTTTTCATCATTCTGCTTCATTCTATCTCTATTCTCCCACTCTGCAGAATCTGTTAGTTCAATCTCTAACGTTCTGCTCTCTCTGCTTTTTCTCATAGTAGCTTCATCTGGTCTGTTCCTGTTTGGCTGTGACTCCATCCTGGAGAGAAATATCAGCTGTGCTGCTGCCATCAACACCTTTGTTTCTAGATGTTGGAGCTTGGCCTGTTTTCCAGTGTAGTCCTGTTTCTCTGACCGTGACTGAGTGGATGTGCTCTCTTCATCCTCTGACATGGGAGCTGGCTCGGAGCTCGTCTCCCTGGCTGTGTGTTTCCTGGACGGGGCCGCCTGTGGAGCTGGTTGACAGTTGCCTTTTGTATCTATGCTTCTTTTTCTACGTCTGCTTCTGTCTCCTTGAACCCCAGTGGGCCTCAGCAGATGGCCGCTCACACTGAGCCTGGTTCTGCTGGAGGTTTCTTCCTGTTCAAAGGGAGTTTTTCCTCTCCACTGTCGCTCCAAGCATGATTAGTGTGAGGGATTGCTGAAGAGTCAATGAGTCGATGCAATCAGCTGGTTTTCCTTAGATAGAAAACTTTGAATCAATCTGACTGGATGATCTGGTGAACTGGAAAGTGACCTGAGATGACATGATGTGAATTGGAGCTATAGAAATAGACTGAATAGAAGTTAATTGAATGTGTCTGCAGTGGTGTTTTGTCTCCATCTTATGGTCAGAAAGAGAACAGTCTCATCTGTGTCCCTCAGGAATGGCGGTGGTCGCAGCGGCGTCTTCTGCAGCGTCAGCATCGTGTGTGAGATGCTGCGGCAGCAGCGCTGCGTTGATGTCTTCCACGCCGTGAAGACGCTCAGGAACAACAAACCAAACATGGTGGACCTGCTGGTAAGATGGAAGGAAGAGAACTTCCTCCTGCTTTTGCCACTACTTGCTTCTACTGAAGTAAACACACTTTTATAAAATGTCAAAGTGCTTCACATCCTGAGGTTCTGTACCTCACCTGGTTCCACCTGGTTCTACTTTAATAAAAAAATGACAGTAATCAGGGGCCAATTAGCAACATTTATCTCCTGGATGAAATTACACCACAAGACATTCCATCCATCCATCCATCATCCATCCATCCATCCATCCATCATCCATCCATCATCCATCCATCATCCATCCATCATCCATCCATCCATCATCCATCCATCATCCATCCATCCATCCATCCACCATCCATCCATCCATCCATCATCCATCCATCCATCCATCATCCACCATCCATCATCCATCCATCCATCCATCATCCATCCATCCATCCATCCATCCATCCATCATCCATCCATCCATCCATCATCCATCCATCCATCCATCCATCATCCATCCATCCATCCATCCATCCATCCATCCATCATCCATCCATCCATCCATCCATCCATCCATCATCCATCCATCCATCCATCCATCCATCCATCCATCCATCCATCCATCCATCATCCATCCATCCATCCATCCATCCATCCATCATCCATCCATCATCCATCCATCCATCCATCCATCCATCCATCCATCCATCCATCATCCATCATCCATCCTCCATTATTCTTTTTTTTTTACCTTGGTTTGAAGTATGATTATTATTAATATTATTATTATTTCATATTTTGTTTGATCATGTTTTATATTTTCTGTGTGTGAACAGGAACAGTATAAATTCTGTTATGAAGTTGCTCTGGAGTACCTGAATTCAGCTTAGCTTGGAGCAGAGCGTCCAGGCCCAGAGCATGACGGTGCCACTACTGACTGAAGGTTTTTGCACTGCCTGGTTAAACTGGAGCGTCTGGCGGCGAGGACGGCGCCGCTGATGGACATCCAGCGTTTCTCACCTTGTGTCTCTTTGTTGTCTTGTTTTTTATTGTGTTGTAAATCTGATGAGTTGAAACTTAAAAGACGAAGAAGACCTCAGACTTTGTCCAGCCTGGTGAGTGGGGCAATAAGGATCCAGATGGACCGGAGTCTGGTACCGCTGATGGAGCAGCTAACCGCTAACATTAAGCAGCAGTGGTTGAGAAGCTGCTGACGGACACTAAACACGGAGACTTCAGGTCTTCACGGGGTTCATCATCATCCTCAATAATCTAAATTTCCTGTTCTACTCTAAGTCTCCCAAACAACAGACAGTTTTTGTTGTTTTCTTGAGCTTTAAGAAGAAATTCTTCTTTTAAATTTTTATTCACATCAACCTTGAAAAGCTGCAGCAGAACCAAACGACGGGACCTGTTTAGTTTCTTTGAAATGATCCGTTCCGTGCGGCGTGGACCTGCGGATTGGTTCACTGCAGACATGATGGATTCATCTTTTCCAGCAGGATTTGTCTGCTTCTCTTCTTATTTATCAAAGGAAAAAAGTTTCCAAAGATTTCAGTTTCTCTGATTTTATCATTTATCTAAGGCCTGATGTCAGATTTTTGTTCATGATCACCTGCCACTTTGTTACCATGGAAACCAATAGAAATCGTCTGCCTGTAATTGGACCTTTTTTATACTGTAAATGATTTAAAGCTGCATAGTCATGTTATATACCCAACCATCGCATCACGATGTAATACGGTGCTGAACAACGTGCAGATAATCCATTTTGAGCCCAAATAGAATTCCTGCAACAAGCTTGATGAGCTGAAATTAATAGACGCTGCGCCATCTGCTGGCAGTACCACCGAACTACCAGCCATACAGCGACAATTGATGCAGCAATGTCCTGTGATGTCTGAGTGTAAAACAGAAGAACTTTATTAAATAAACTGATCGACAGCGTCTCCAGGTTCTAGACAGAACAGCCAAAGTCAGCCAAACTGGGAAAGAGCATCAAAGTCTTTACTGGGAGTTACTAACAGCTTAGCTGCTGTAGCCTGCTCCATTTTTACCCCCTTGTTCTTCATCGTTCCTTCTCTGTTACTGTAAATATAAGAAACTAAGCAGCGGGACCAAGTATTCGTTCAGTGATCTCACCAGCATGTAGATTTAAAAATATAGAACGGGACTATGCACCTTCAACACTTTGGTGTGATACGGTAACAAAAGATGCTAATATACTTTATTACTGGTCTGGTCAACACCAGTTCGACTTGGTCATAGCAGGCTTAAACCAGTTTAAATCAGGATTAAACCAGTTTAAACCAGGCCTTAAAAAGGTCAATTTAGCATCTTAACCAGTTTGTAATGGTTGCATCAGGCTCTAAACCGGTTTATAATGGTCGCATCAGGCTCTAAACCGGTTTATACTGGTCGCATCAGGCTCTAAACCGGTTTATACTGGTCGCATCAGGCTCTAAACCAGTTTATAATGGTCGCATCAGGCTCTAAACCGGTTTATACTGGTCGCATCAGGCTGTGAACCTGTTTGATACTGGTTGCATCAGGCTCTAAACTGGTTTGATACTGGTCACATCAGGCTCTAAACTGGTTTGATACTGGTCACATCAGGCTCTAAACCGGTTTATACTGGTCTAATCAGGCTCTAAACCAGTTTATACTGGTCGCATCAGGCTCTAAACCAGTTTATAATGGTCGCATCAGGCTCTAAACCGGTTTATACTGGTCGCATCAGGCTGTGAACCTGTTTGATACTGGTTGCATCAGGCTCTAAACTGGTTTGATACTGGTCACATCAGGCTCTAAACTGGTTTGATACTGGTCACATCAGGCTCTAAACCGGGTTATACTGGTCGCATCAGGCTCTAAACCGGTTTATACTGGTCGCATCAGGCTCTAAACCAGTTTATAATGGTCGCATCAGGCTCTAAACCGGTTTATACTGGTCGCATCAGGCTGTGAACCTGTTTGATACTGGTTGCATCAGGCTCTAAACTGGTTTGATACTGGTCACATCAGGCTCTAAACTGGTTTGATACTGGTCACATCAGGCTCTAAACCGGTTTATACTGGTCTAATCAGGCTCTAAACCAGTTTATACTGGTCGCATCAGGCTGTGAACCGGTTTATACTGGTCGCATCAGGCTCTAAACCGGTTTATACTGGTCGCATCAGGCTGTGAACCGGTTTATACTGGTCGCATCAGGCTCTAAACCAGTTTATACTGGTCGCATCAGGCTCTAAACCGGTTTATACTGGTCTAATCAGGCTCTAAACCAGTTTATACTGGTCGCATCAGGCTCTAAACCGGTTTATACTGGTCGCATCAGGCTCTAAACCGGATTATACTGGTCGCATCAGGCTCTAAACCGGTTTATACTGGTCGCATCAGGCTCTAAACCGGTTTATACTGGTCGCATCAGGCTCTAAACCAGTTTATAATGGTCGCATCAGGCTCTAAACCGGTTTATACTGGTCGCATCAGGCTGTGAACCTGTTTGATACTGGTTGCATCAGGCTCTAAACTGGTTTGATACTGGTCACATCAGGCTCTAAACTGGTTTGATACTGGTCACATCAGGCTCTAAACCGGTTTATACTGGTCTAATCAGGCTCTAAACCAGTTTATACTGGTCGCATCAGGCTCTAAACCAGTTTATAATGGTCGCATCAGGCTCTAAACCGGTTTATACTGGTCGCATCAGGCTGTGAACCTGTTTGATACTGGTTGCATCAGGCTCTAAACTGGTTTGATACTGGTCACATCAGGCTCTAAACTGGTTTGATACTGGTCACATCAGGCTCTAAACCGGGTTATACTGGTCGCATCAGGCTCTAAACCGGTTTATACTGGTCGCATCAGGCTCTAAACCAGTTTATAATGGTCGCATCAGGCTCTAAACCGGTTTATACTGGTCGCATCAGGCTGTGAACCTGTTTGATACTGGTTGCATCAGGCTCTAAACTGGTTTGATACTGGTCACATCAGGCTCTAAACTGGTTTGATACTGGTCACATCAGGCTCTAAACCGGTTTATACTGGTCTAATCAGGCTCTAAACCAGTTTATACTGGTCGCATCAGGCTGTGAACCGGTTTATACTGGTCGCATCAGGCTCTAAACCGGTTTATACTGGTCGCATCAGGCTGTGAACCGGTTTATACTGGTCGCGTCAGGCTCTAAACCAGTTTATACTGGTCGCATCAGGCTCTAAACCAGTTTATACTGGTCTAATCAGGCTCTAAACCAGTTTATACTGGTCGCATCAGGCTCTAAACCGGTTTATACTGGTCGCATCAGGCTCTAAACCGGTTTATACTGGTCGCATCAGGCTGTGAACCGGTTTATACTGGTCGCATCAGGCTGTGAACCGGTTTATACTGGTCGCATCAGGCTGTGAACCGGTTTATACTGGTCACATCAGGCTGTGAACCGGTTTATACTGGTCACATCAGGCTGTGAACCGGTTTATACTGGTCACATCATGCTGGAGATCGTTTAGGTTTCCTTGAAAACAGGCTCCACCCATTGATTAGGTGTGTGTAGGTACCTTTCTGACTGGGTTTGTCTGTGTTTAGACTGTTAGCTCTGATCTTCAGGCTGGGGGGTCATGCTCATGGTCATGTTTCGTATCACTGCACATTTGAAGCTAACTGGACGAACCTCTGCTCCCTCTCAGGTTCTGTTTTATGTGTTTAATTGTCAGCAGTTGCAGAGAGCTGCTGGCTGGTTCTGTTTCTGACTGCGATGGAGGGAGATGTTTATACTGTAAATAGCAGGAAGAATATTTATTCCTTCATTTGTTTCAGTGTTATTGTTGTTCTTGTAAAGCACACAGAGGCAGACAATCATGAAAGAAGATTTGAACGTTCCACCATCAGAACCGAAGCAAAGGATCCAGCCGTCATGGCAGAAGGTTCTGGATTGCTCTAAGTGTAACTTTGTTGTTGTGACTGAACCCTGTACATGTACAGCTCTGCTGCTGAACAGAACATTATCGTAATAAAAGCTTTTATTTATGTTGTATGATTCAAAAACTACAAATAAAACTATATAAACAGACATGATGTACCTGAGGATTTATGAACTGTGATCCGTGCTAGAACACAGGCAACTAACGTAGAAACGCTGTTCAATGCCACTAGAGGGTGCTGCTGCTGATGAGACTTATCGTGTCACTTCCTGTTTTGACTGCTTAGCGGCGCTGTTCGGGCTATCGTCCTTTTTTCTTTATCTCAGTAACTCTAAGGCCACCTCTCAATATGCGTTCTTGAACGTTCTCGTGACACGTCATCAGCCTCAGCCTGAGCACTGTTGTTGTTCTGGCCCCTCCCTCTTTACCCAGCATGCATCAGAGCAGACTTCTCCGTTCTCCAGACTGACAGCTGTCCCAGCATGCACTGCGGCAGCTTTCAATGGAGCGCCCCATTGAAAGTTAAAAGTTCTCTTTTCTGTTGCTGTTGTTCAAGAAAAATACATTTTAAGATCATTTGAGGCGAGAATATTAAACTTTAAGCTTCACTATACGGAACATTTACTGATTTAATGAGTAATTGAAAAAACTATTTACGAAGTTGAGAGGACCGCGGCAACCTGCGGACCTCCGAGGCTAACAGCAGTCAGGGCTAACGTTAGCCCGTCTGCAGCGGCCAGGGCTAACGTTAGCCCGTCTGCAGCGGCCAGGGCTAACGTTAGCCCGTCTGCAGCAGCCAGGGCTAACGTTAGCCCGTCTGCAGCGGCCAGGGCTAACGTTAGCCCGCCTGCAGCGGCCAGGGCTAACGTTAGCCCGTCTACAGCGGCCAGGGCTAACGTTAGCCCGTCTGCAGCAGCCAGGGCTAACGTTAGCCCGTCTGCAGCAGCCCTCTCTCTGCATAGCCGTGTGTGAAGGACCGCTGGCTCTGATGGAAGTTTTATTGTTGTATTTGTTAAAATATTCATTTGATTTGTGTTTATCTGACTGTGTTCATCATTATTCCTCCACTAAAAGTAAAAAAGTCATAATTTATTATAATCTAGAGACTATTAATAACAGGAGGTGAAATGCAGCTCCAGACGAGCTGCGCGTGCGGTGATGTCATCAGTATGCTGCTGTTCCAATTGACTCATATCTATGCTGTGGGCTCCTGTTCTCACCAAGTCCAGACTTTGCTGGGTTCTTCTCAAGAACGTACTTGGCGAGAACACAAGTCCGTACTCACATTCTAGTGAATGACAAACGTCCTAACTGTCCGGAATGAAAACATAGCGCCTTCTGCTGCACTTTTCTACTGGGCACTTGTCAGTTTCACACGGTTTTATTTCTGGTAGCAAGGAGTAGCTAGCCTAGGCTAGCGCTAGCTTAGCATAGCTATGGCTTCTCTCTCTCCCTCCCTTGACTCTTTTCCTTCTTCCTCTCCTCTCTCCTGCTCTCTGTGACAGATGTTCAATTATTCCTCTGCCTCCTTTAGTGATAATGGGATGTGTAATAAGTGTAGTATGTTTAGCCGCATGTTGTCATTCAACCGCTGGTTGTCTAGGTGGTGTCCTGAAAACAACGTGGGCTACATTAATAATTGGCAATCCTTTTGGGGAAAGCCTGGTCTGATTCAGAGAGACGGCATCCATCCCACTTTGGATGGTGCAGCTCTTCTTTCTAGGAATCTGGCCACATTTATTAGTCCTCCAAAACCCTGACCACCCAGGGTGCAGACCAGGAAGCAGAGTTGTAGTTTAACACACATCTCTGCAGCTTCTCTACTGTTACCCACTCTTTACTCCATCCAGACAGTGTCTTGCCCACGACCAAAATCTAATAAATTAGCAAAGATTCCCAAAGGAGTAAATCATGATAATCTAATTAAAATCAAAATAACTCCAATTGGGGAAAAAGTTAAAACGATTAAATGCGGTCTGTTTAACATAAGATCTCTTTCCTTTAAAAGTCTACTAGTTAATGACTTGATTTGTGATAATCACATTGACTTGTGTTGCCTTACAGAAACCTGGCTGCAGCAAGAGGATTATGTGAGCATAAATGAGGCAACTCCTTCAAGCTATTTAAATTTTCACATCCCCAGAAGTTCTGGGCGAGGAGGAGGAGTAGCAACAATCTTCCAGTCTGACTTACTGATTACTCCCAAAACAATTAATACCTACAACTCTTTGATCATTTAACCCTTAATTTCCCTGATCCTAATTTCAAGGCTAGAAAACCTCTTCTTTTTGTAACTTTGTATCGTCCACCAGGTCCTTACTCTGAATTTTTAGATGAGTTTTCAGAGTTCCTTTCTGATTTGGTATTAAATATTGACAGGGTCATCATAGTGGGAGATTTTAACATCCATGCTGACATTGAAGGCGATAGCTTAAGAGCAGCCTTTAATGCTATCTTAGACACTATTGGCTTTGTTCAAAATGTGAATAGTCCCACGCATTCTCATCTTCAGTTCTATTCAGTTTATTTCTATAGCTCCAATTCACATCAGGTCATCTCAGGTCACTTTATAGATCCAGTTCAACCAGATCATCCAGTCAGATTGATTCAAAGCCTGTTTGATGAAGCAGCTTTAACAAACTCAAATCCTCAACTCTAAACTGATCCAGCCAAAAGTCGGGAACTCTGAGTGTTCAGTTGCACAATATCAAAGATATTTTCAATTTTAACATAGATATGAAATAATATAACAAAACCTACAATAACTTAAAGATATGATTGTACTAAGTCATCAAATCAGTTTATTCTATCCAATCAGCTGCCTGTAGTGTCTTTAAATGTCCAGCAGGTGTCAGTATTCTGAGACAGAATCAATGCATCTATCTATCTATCTATCTATCTATCTATCTATCTATCTATCTATCTATCTATCTATCTATCTATCTGTCTGTCTGTCTGTCTGTCTGTCTGTCTGTCTGTCTGTCTGTCTGTCTGTCTGTCTGTCTGTCTGTCTATCTATCTCATTTCTATGCATAGAGTTATAGTCTTTTTCCAAGTTGTTTTCATTCGTTCATCCTTTATTTATTTATTGGTATCTTTTTTTTCTGAGCGGCTGTGAATAATCTAGTAATCATTGTGTCCCATCTATGTAGTGTGGTTCTACTCCAGCCTGGATGATCTTCTGCCTCAAACTCTTTTCCTTTTTCATCCATGAAGGATTATTTAAACCTTTTTCCTGTAGTCCTGCCGGTTGCCATGGTTACGCGTCGTCTCGTCGGCCGGCCCTTGTTGTGACGTCATTGCAATCGTGTAATTCCCGTAGAGTCCACAGGGGGCAGCAGAGGGCGGCCTGGCGGGAAACCTGAGCAGAAGAAGGAGGCAGAGGGAGGCCTTCTTCTGCTTCTGCTTCTGGTTCCGGTTCTGGTTCTGGTTCCATCAGGTTCTTCAGCTCCGCAGTTTGATGGATTCATCTTCTTCTAGGTCTATGATTTAACTTCCGGATGTGACGTCACCCCGTTAAGGCGGCCGCGCGACTCTCAGGTAGGTTAGCTGGTTGGAGCTTTAGCTGCAGCTAGCATAGAGCTAACTGCTGATGGAGCAGCTGGACCGGTACCGCTGGCTTTACGGTCCGGTTCGGTACCGCTGGCTTTACGGTCCGGTTCGAACAGAACCTGGTTCCGGTCCAAAGGGAACCGAACCTTTTTCCTTCCAGGGAAGCAGCTGCCAGGGCCGGAACCAGGATTTCTGAAATACGGGCTGAAATATTGCGATAAACAAAAACATCACAATATGGCGACTGTTAAAATATATTTTGGAAATTTGAATAAAGAGTTAAATCTAAAACTCATCAATGAGTGAATATGAACATTTTTATTAGAACGATTTTAAAACTCACCGAACTAGAGTGAATGAATGAGCTTAGTGTTCTCAGTGCTGGTTCCTCCCTGATAGAACCTGCTGGTTCCTCCCTGATAGAACCTGCTGGTTCCTCCCTGATATAACCTGCTGGTTCCTCCCTGATAGAACCTGCTGGTTCCTCCCTGATAGAACCTGCTGGTTCCTCCCTGATATAACCTGCTTGTTCCTCCCAGATAGAACCTGCTGGTTCCTCCCTGATAGAACCTGCTGGTTCCTCCCTGATAGAACCTGCTGGTTCCTCCCTGATATAACCTGCTTGTTCCTCCCAGATAGAACCTGCTGGTTCCTCCCTGATAGAAGCTGCTGGTTCCTCCCTGATATAACCTGCTGGTTCCTCCCTGATAGAACCTGCTGGTTCCTCCCTGATATAACCTGCTGGTTCCTCCCTGATAGAACCTGCTGGTTCCTCCCTGATAGAACCTGGTTCCTCCCTGATAGAACCTGCTGGTTCCTCTCTGATATAACCTGCTTGTTCCTCCCAGATAGAACCTGCTGGTTCCTCCCTGATAGAACCTGGTTCCTCCCTGATAGAACCTGCTGGTTCCTCCCTGATAGAACCTGCTGGTTCCTCCCTGATAGAACCTGGTTCCTCCCTGATAGAACCTGCTGGTTCCTCCCTGATATAACCTGCTTGTTCCTCCCAGATAGAACCTGCTGGTTCCTCCCTGATAGAACCTGCTGGTTCCTCCCTGATAGAACCTGCTGGTTCCTCCCTGATATAACCTGCTTGTTCCTCCCAGATAGAACCTGCTGGTTCCTCCCTGATAGAAGCTGCTGGTTCCTCCCTGATATAACCTGCTGGTTCCTCCCTGATAGAAGCTGCTGGTTCCTCCCTGATATAACCTGCTGGTTCCTCCCTGATATAACCTGCTGGTTCCTCCCTGATATAACCTGCTGGTTCCTCCCTGATATAACCTGCTGGTTCCTCCCTGATAGAACCTGCTGGTTCCTCCCTGATAGAACCTGGTTCCTCCCTGATATAACCTGCTGGTTCCTCCCTGATATAACCTGCTGGTTCCTCCCTGATAGAAGCTGCTGGTTCCTCCCTGATATAAGCTGCTGGTTCCTCCCTGATATAACCTGCTGGTTCCTCCCTGATATAACCTGCTGGTTCCTCCCTTATAGAACCTGCTGGTTCCTCCCTGATAGAACCTGGTTCCTCCCTGATAGAACCTGCTGGTTCCTCCCTGATAGAACCTGCTGGTTCCTCCCTGATAGAACCTGGTTCCTCCCTGATAGAACCTGCTGGTTCCTCCCTGATAGAACCTGCTGGTTCCTCCCTGATAGAACCTGCTGGTTCCTCCCTGATAGAACCTGCTGGTTCCTCCCTGATAGAACCTGGTTCCTCCCTGATAGAACCTGGTTCCTCCCTGATAGAACCTGCTGGTTCCTCCCTGATAGAACCTGCTGGTTCCTCCCTGATAGAACCTGCTGGTTCCTCCCTGATAGAACCTGCTGGTTCCTCCATGATAGAACCTGCTGGTTCCTCCCTGATAGAACCTGCTGGTTCCTCCCTGATAGAACCTGCTGGTTCCTCCCTGATAGAACCTGCTGGTTCCTCCCTGATAGAACCTGCTGGTTCCTCCCTGATAGAACCTGCTGTTCCTCCCTGATAGAACCTGGTTCCTCCCTGATAGAACCTGCTGGTTCCTCCCTGATAGAACCTCCTGGTTCCTCCCTGATAGAACCTGCTGGTTCCTCCCTGATAGAACCTGCTGGTTCCTCCCTGATAGAACCTGCTGGTTCCTCCCTGATAGAACCTGGTTCCTCCCTGATAGAACCTGCTGGTTCCTCCCTGATAGAACCTGCTGGTTCCTCCCTGATAGAACCTGCTGGTTCCTCCCTGATAGAACCTGCTGGTTCCTCCCTGATAGAACCTGCTGGTTCCTCCCTGATAGAACCTGCTGGTTCCTCCCTGATAGAACCTGCTGGTTCCTCCCTGATAGAACCTGCTGGTTCCTCCCTGATAGAACCTGCTGGTTCCTCCCTGATAGAACCTGCTGGTTCCTCCCTGATAGAACCTGCTGGTTCCTCCCTGATAGAACCTGCTGGTTCCTCCCTGATAGAACCTGCTGGTTCCTCCCTGATAGAACCTGCTGGTTCCTCCCTGATAGAACCTGCTGGTTCCTCCCTGATAGAACCTGCTGGTTCCTCCCTGATAGAACCTGCTGGTTCCTCCCTGATAGAACCTGGTTCCTCCCTGATAGAACCTGCTGGTTCCTCCCTGATAGAACCTGGTTCCTCCCTGATAGAACCTGCTGGTTCCTCCCTGATAGAACCTGCTGGTTCCTCCCTGATAGAACCTACTGGTTCCTCCCTGATAGAACCTGGTTCCTCCCTGATAGAACCTGCTGGTTCCTGCTGGTTCCTCCCTGATAGAACCTGGTTCCTCCCTGATAGAACCTGGTTCCTCCCTGATAGAACCTGCTGGTTCCTCCCTGATAGAAGCTGCTGGTTCCTCCCTGATAGAAGCTGCTGGTTCCTCCCTGATAGAAGCTGCTGGTTCCTCCCTGATAGAACCTGCTGGTTCCTCCCTGATAGAACCTGCTGGTTCCTCCCTGATAGCACCTGGTTCCTCCCTGATAGAACCTGCTGGTTCCTGCTGGTTCCTCCCTGATAGAACCTGGTTCCTCCCTGATAGAACCTGCTGGTTCCTCCCTGATAGCACCTGGTTCCTCCCTGATAGAACCTGCTGGTTCCTGCTGGTTCCTCCCTGATAGAACCTGGTTCCTCCCTGATAGAACCTGCTGGTTCCTCCCTGATAGAACCTGCTGGTTCCTCCCAGATAGAACCTGCTGGTTCCTCCCTGATAGAACCTGCTGGTTCCTCCCTGATAGAACCTGCTGGTTCCTCCCTGATAGAACCTGGTTCCTCCCTGATAGAACCTGCTGGTTCCTCCCTGATAGAACCTGCTGGTTCCTCCCAGATAGAACCTGCTGGTTCCTCCCTGATAGAAGCTGCTGGTTCCTCCCTGATAGAACCTGCTGGTTCATCCCTGATAGAACCTGTTGGTTCCTCCCAGATAGAACCTGCTGGTTCCTCCCTGATAGAACCTGCTGGTTCCTCCCTGATAGAACCTGCTGGTTCCTCCCTGATAGCACCTGGTTCCTCCCTGATAGAACCTGCTGGTTCCTCCCTGATAGAAGCTGCTGGTTCCTCCCTGATAGAACCTGCTGGTTCCTCCCTGATAGCACCTGGTTCCTCCCTGATAGAACCTGCTGGTTCCTCCCTGATAGAACCTGCTGGTTCCTCCCTGATAGAACCTGGTTCCTCCCTAATAGAACCTGCTGGTTCCTCCCTGATAGAACCTGCTGGTTCCTCCCAGATAGAACCTGCTGGTTCCTCCCTGATAGAACCTGCTGGTTCCTCCCTGATAGAACCTGCTGGTTCCTCCCTGATAGAACCTGGTTCCTCCCTGATAGAACCTGCTGGTTCCTCCCAGATAGAACCTGCTGGTTCCTCCCTGATAGAAGCTGCTGGTTCCTCCCTGATAGAACCTGGTTCCTCCCTGATAGAACCTGGTTCCTCCCTGATAGAACCTGCTGGTTCCTCCCTGATAGAACCTGGTTCCTCCCTGATAGAACCTGGTTCCTCCCTGATAGAACCTGCTGGTTCCTCCCTGATAGAACCTGGTTCCTCCCTGATAGAAGCTGCTGGTTCCTCCCTGATAGAACCTGGTTCCTCCCTGATAGAACCTGGTTCCTCCCTGATAGAACCTGCTTGTTCCTCCCTGATAGAACCTGGTTCCTCCCTGATAGAACCTGCTGGTTCCTCCCTGATAGAACCTGGTTCCTCCCTGATAGAACCTGGTTCCTCCCTGATAGAACCTGCTGGTTCCTCCCTGATAGAACCTGCTGGTTCCTCCCTGATAGAACCTGCTGGTTCCTCCCTGATAGAAGCTGCTGGTTCCTCCCTGATAGAACCTGGTTCCTCCCTGATAGAACCTGCTGGTTCCTCCCTGATAGAACCTGCTGGTTCCTCCCTGATAGAACCTGGTTCCTCCCTGATAGAACCTGGTTCCTCCCTGATAGAACCTGCTGGTTCCTCCCTGATAGAACCTGGTTCCTCCCTGATAGAACCTGCTGGTTCCTCCCTGATAGAACCTACTGGTTCCTCCCAGATAGAACCTGCTGGTTCCTCCCAGATAGAACCTGCTGGTTCCTCCCTGATAGAACCTGGTTCCTCCCTGATAGAAGCTGCTGGTTCCTCCCTGATAGAACCTGGTTCCTCCCTGATAGAACCTGCTGGTTCCTCCCTGATAGAACCTGCTGGTTCCTCCCTGATAGAAGCTGCTGGTTCCTCCCTGATAGAACCTGGTTCCTCCCTGATAGAACCTGCTGGTTCCTCCCTGATAGAACCTGCTGGTTCCTCCCTGATAGAACCTGGTTCCTCCCTGATAGAACCTACTGGTTCCTCCCAGATAGAACCTGCTGGTTCCTCCCAGATAGAACCTGCTGGTTCCTGCCTGATAGAACCTGCTGGTTCCTCCCAGATAGAAGCTGCTGGTTCCTCCCTAATAGAACCTGGTTCCTCCCTGATAGAACCTGCTGGTTCCTCCCTGATAGAACCTGCTGGTTCCTGCTGGTTCCTCCCTGATAGAACCTGGTTCCTCCCTGATAGAACCTGCTGGTTCCTGCTGGTTCCTCCCTGATAGAACCTGGTTCCTCCCTGATAGAACCTGGTTCCTCCCTGATAGAACCTGCTGGTTCCTCCCTGATAGAACCTGCTGGTTCCTCCCTGATAGAAGCTGCTGGTTCCTCCCTGATAGAACCTGCTGGTTCCTCCCTGATAGAACCTGCTGGTTCCTCCCTGATAGAACCTGCTGGTTCCTCCCTGATAGCACCTGGTTCCTCCCTGATAGAACCTGCTGGTTACTGCTGGTTCCTCCCTGATAGAACCTGGTTCCTCCCTGATAGAACCTGCTGGTTCCTCCCTGATAGCACCTGGTTCCTCCCTGATAGAACCTGCTGGTTCCTGCTGGTTCCTCCCTGATAGAACCTGCTGGTTCCTCCCTGATAGAACCTGCTGGTTCCTCCCTGATAGAACCTGGTTCCTCCCTGATAGAACCTGCTGGTTCCTCCCTGATAGAACCTGCTGGTTCCTCCCAGATAGAACCTGCTGGTTCCTCCCTGATAGAAGCTGCTGGTTCCTCCCTGATAGAACCTGCTGGTTCATCCCTGATAGAACCTGTTGGTTCCTCCCTGATAGAACCTGCTGGTTCCTCCCAGATAGAACCTGCTGGTTCCTCCCTGATAGAACCTGCTGGTTCCTCCCTGATAGAACCTGCTGGTTCCTCCCTGATAGCACCTGGTTCCTCCCTGATAGAACCTGCTGGTTCCTCCCTGATAGAACCTGCTGGTTCCTCCCAGATAGAAGCTGCTGGTTTCTCCCTGATAGAACCTGCTGGTTCCTCCCTGATAGAACCTGCTGGTTCCTCCCTGATAGAACCTGCTGGTTCCTCCCTGATAGCACCTGGTTCCTCCCTGATAGAACCTGCTGGTTCCTCCCTGATAGAACCTGCTGGTTCCTCCCTGATAGAAGCTGCTGGTTCCTCCCTGATAGAACCTGCTGGTTCCTCCCTGATAGCACCTGGTTCCTCCCTGATAGAACCTGCTGGTTCCTCCCTGATAGAACCTGCTGGTTCCTCCCTGATAGAACCTGCTGGTTCCTCCCTGATAGAACCTGGTTCCTCCCTGATAGAAGCTGCTGGTTCCTCCCTGATAGAACCTGGTTCCTCCCTGATAGAACCTGGTTCCTCCCTGATAGAACCTGCTGGTTCCTCCCTGATAGAACCTGGTTCCTCCCTGATAGAACCTGGTTCCTCCCTGATAGAAGCTGGTTCCTCCCTGATAGAACCTGCTGGTTCCTCCCTGATAGAACCTGGTTCCTCCCTGATAGAACCTGGTTCCTCCCTGATAGAACCTGCTGGTTCCTCCCTGATAGAACCTGCTGGTTCCTCCCTGATAGAACCTGGTTCCTCCCTGATAGAAGCTGCTGGTTCCTCCCTGATAGAACCTGGTTCCTCCCTGATAGAACCTGGTTCCTCCCTGATAGAACCTGCTTGTTCCTCCCTGATAGAACCTGGTTCCTCCCTGATAGAACCTGCTGGTTCCTCCCTGATAGAACCTGGTTCCTCCCTGATAGAACCTGCTGGTTCCTCCCTGATAGAACCTGCTGGTTCCTCCCTGATAGAAGCTGCTGGTTCCTCCCTGATAGAACCTGGTTCCTCCCTGATAGAACCTGCTGGTTCCTCCCTGATAGAACCTGCTGGTTCCTCCCTGATAGAACCTGGTTCCTCCCTGATAGAACCTGGTTCCTCCCTGATAGAACCTGCTGGTTCCTCCCTGATAGAACCTGGTTCCTCCCTGATAGAACCTGCTGGTTCCTCCCTGATAGAACCTGCTGGTTCCTCCCTGATAGAACCTGCTGGTTCCTCCCAGATAGAACCTGCTGGTTCCTCCCAGATAGAACCTGCTGGTTCCTCCCTGATAGAAGCTGCTGGTTCCTCCCTGATAGAACCTGGTTCCTCCCTGATAGAACCTGCTGGTTCCTCCCTGATAGAACCTGCTGGTTCCTCCCTGATAGAACCTGCTGGTTCCTCCCTGATAGAAGCTGCTGGTTCCTCCCTGATAGAACCTGGTTCCTCCCTGATAGAACCTGCTGGTTCCTCCCTGATAGAACCTGCTGGTTCCTCCCTGATAGAACCTGGTTCCTCCCTGATAGAACCTACTGGTTCCTCCCTGATAGAACCTGCTGGTTCCTCCCAGATAGAACCTGCTGGTTCCTGCCTGATAGAACCTGCTGGTTCCTCCATGATAGAACCTGCTGGTTCCTCCCTGATAGAACCTGCTGGTTCCTCCCTGATAGAACCTACTGGTTCCTCCCTGATAGAACCTACTGGTTCCTCCCTGATAGAACCTGCTGCTGTCAGGTCCCTCTGGTTCCCCTAACAGGAGCCCACTGGAACTGTTTGTTAATAGGAACTGTTCTTTAGGGGGAACTGTTTGTTAATAGGAACTGTTCTTTAGGGGGAACTGTTTGTTAATAGGAACTGTTCTTTAGGGGGAACTGTTTGTTAATAGGAACTGTTCTTTAGGGGGAACTGTTTGTTAATAGGAACTGTTCTTTAGGGGTAACTGTTTGTTAATAGGAACTGTTCTTTAGGGGGAACTGTTTGTTAATAGGAACTGTTCTTTAGGGGGAACTGTTTGTTAATAGGAACTGTTCTTTAGGGGGAACTGTTTGTTAATAGGAACTGTTCTTTAGGGGGAACTGTTTGTTAATAGGAACTGTTCTTTAGGGGGAACTGTTCGTTAATAGTAACTGCTTTTTAGGGGGAACTGTTCGTTAATAGGAACTGTTCTTTAGGGGGAACTGTTAGTTAATAGGAACTGTTCTTTAGGGGGAACTGTTCGTCAGGAGGAACTGTTAATTAGAAGGTTCTGAGTTCGAGCCCCACTCCCACAGACGGTCACTCTGGGTCCCTGAGCAAGACCCTTAGCTCCCCCCGGGCGCCGCCCATGGATCATGGAGCTTTATTGATCTCACAGCGGAGAAATTCACATATTGGCTTAGAAGTCAAAGGAGGTGCAAACAGGGAGGAAGGAGGTGCATTAAGAATAAACAATAAATATATACGGTATATCGAGGTAAATAAGGATTAAGGTGCCATTCTATCGCACACAATGAAAAAATAGGAACTAAGGAAATAAGAAATAAAAATATGGCAGCCCCCTGCTCCCCGAGGGGAGGGGTTAAACACAGAGACTCTGACTGCTGCCTTCTTGTTACCTGCTGGAAGTCTGGCTCTCTCTCCCTGATGGAGGAGGGGATCCGGTTCCAGCCGGTTCCCCCTCTGACGGGGCCCTTAGGGTCCAGGTTCTGTTGGTTCTGACCCGCCTCTGTGCTGCCTGTAAACACTGCATGTTCAGGTGATCCGGTTCTGGTTCCTAACCCGGCTCTGCCTGCAGGTGCAGCAGCGATGGAGCCCCCTGGTGGAGCAGAGGGAGGCAGCAGGGAGGTGGGCTGCCAGTGGGACGGTTCTGGTGAGGCGACCCGGAAGGAGGTGGGCTGCCAGAGCGACGGCATGGAAACCAGAGACGCCGGCGTCCAGGTGGACCTTCTGGGTCAGAACCTCAGCTGGAGACACTCAGGTGAGCCGCTGCTGAAGGAACCTCTAACTGGAACATAGAGTCGGATCAGACTGGGTTCCACCTGGAGGCAGAACCGCTCCGGAACCAGAACCAGGTTCTGCTGAAGGAGCCTCTAACTGGTAGCATCTATTAGCACAAACATCCTAGAACTGATGGTCTGAGGTGGTTCTGGAGTTTGGAGCAGAACTTTGACAAAGGTTCTGAGAGTCCTGATCCGAGTCTGAAGATGGACCCCAGGAACGGGTCAGAACACAGAACCGGATCAGGTTCTGATCCAATCTGAATCCCTCAGTGGGTCGGCAGGAGGGAGGCGACCTGCACCGTCATGCTGCGGGCTTTTCTCAGTTCTACCTCACAGCTCTATCTAGAAACAACATTTCTATGTTCCTCAGTTTCTGGTTCCTGCAGTAGGACCCAGGGCCCGGTACCAGACTAACCTCCCGTCCCCCCTCAGGGTCCCCCGCCATGCTGCTGCAGTGTCTGTCCGTCAGAGGCGACGGGTCAGACGGCGGCGCTCTGCTGCAGCACTGCAGCCCTAACCGGACCAGAACCAGAATCATCAGACCTGCGGTCAAACTGTCTGACGAGCCCACCGACACCAGAACCAGAACCAGGAGGAGAGCCGCTCTGCGGGGCTCCAACAGCGTCAGAACCAACGGCAGACAGAACCGGCAGCGCTGCCCGTCACCAGACCTCCAGGAGGAGGAGGAGGAGGAGGAGGAGGAGGAGCCAGTGCAGGACGCTGCTGATCCCACCTGGACCCCTAGAGGAGGTGAGATCCGTGTCACTACCCGGTACCAGAACCTCTGGTGCTCAGAACTACAGGGTTTGGTCTTTGGTTCTGTTATGACTAGGAAGGCCGGAGAACAAAGATGGCGGCTGCAGGTTAGAATCCCACAAACAGTCCAGACCGCCTCCCAGCTGCAGGCTCCACCCACAAAAACCAAGAAAATAAGCCGTTACTTCCAACTCAAAGAAACATGAAAGTATACAAAATAATAACAACAATACTACTGCGAGAACAAAATTATCTTGTAATGAGCTGCGTATGCTAATGGCAGCTCAGGAACGCGGCGTGGGCGTCCACGATGAGCACAGTCGGATAAACGCGAATCAAACCTCTATCAGAGCCAGCGGTCCTTTAAACACGGCTATGCAGAGAGAGGGCTGCTGCAGACGGGCTAACGTTAGCCCTGGCTGCTGCAGACAGATCGGCTAACGTTAGCCCTGGCTGCTGCAGACAGATCGGCTAACGTTGGCCCTGGCTGCTGCAGACAGATCGGCTAACGTTAGCCCTGGCTGCTGCAGACAGATCGGCTAACGTTAGCCCTGGCTGCTGCAGACGGGCTAACGTTAGCCCTGGCTGCTGCAGACAGATCGGCTAACGTTAGCCCTGGCTGCTGCAGACAGATCGGCTAACGTTGGCCCTGGCTGCTGCAGACAGATCGGCTAACGTTGGCCCTGGCCGCTGCAGACAGACGGGCTAACGTTGGCCCTGGCCGCTGCAGACGGGGCGGCTAACGTTGGCCCTGGCCGCTGCAGACGGAGCGGCTAACGTTGGCCCTGGCCGCTGCAGACGGAGCGGCTAACGTTGGCCCTGGCCGCTGCAGACGGAGCGGCTAACGTTGGCCCTGGCCGCTGCAGACGGGCGGGCTAACGTTGGCCCTGGCCGCTGCAGACAGACGGGCTAACGTTGGCCCTGGCCGCTGCAGACGGGCGGGCTAACGTTGGCCCTGGCCGCTGCAGACAGACGGGCTAACGTTGGCCCTGGCCGCTGCAGACGGGCGGGCTAACGTTGGCCCTGGCCGCTGCAGACAGACGGGCTAACGTTGGCCCTGGCCGCTGCAGACGGAGCAGCTAACGTTGGCCCTGGCCGCTGCAGACGGAGCAGCTAACGTTGGCCCTGGCCGCTGCAGACGGGCGGGCTAACGTTGGCCCTGGCCGCTGCAAGAAACATAACTTTTAACTTAATACTCTGAGCTCTGTTAGCGCTCCATTGAAAGGAGGCGGAGACTCATCCACGACCTCCGACACTAAACTCTCCTCCTCTTGCATGTTTCCGCTGTCCATAGCGTTCCTTGACAGCATCGTTTCTAAGTCACCAATTTAGTGCTACTTGGTCCCAATGGAATTTCCCATTGGGAACCTGCTAGCACTAAGATGCTAACTGGTTAGCAAGATGCTTCCTACAAACCTGCAACAACCAAACTTTCTTGCGAACCTTCCGCCTCAACAATCCCGCCCCCTTGATAATTGACCAATCAGATTCACTTTATTCACTCCTGTAAAGTCGGGCACCACTGGGAGAATTCGGAAATGTGACGTTTGGAATATCCGCTTCCCTACGACTTTAAATTATCCCACGTGTCCGAACTTTGTGCCGCTTGGAGCCCATTAACATCAGGGAGTAGCAGTTATAGCCCCTCCCCCCATTCCCAGTGTAGGATCAGTGGGACGATGTTGGTCTCTAACTTGCCCTGTTCTCCCCCACAGACGCCACGGGCCCCCGGCCTCTGGCTCCCTCAGAGCCCGTTCTGGGCGTGGCCTCTGAGCGCGGCGGCCTGCGGGCGGTGAAGCTGGAGGCCGACAGCACGGTGTGCGACGTCTGCGGTAAGGTGATGAAGAGCAAGTCCAGCCTGGCCCGCCACTCCTTCATCCACACCGGGAAGAAGCCCTTCGCCTGCCACCTCTGTGACCTCCGCTTCAACCGCCGCGACAACCTGCAGCACCACCTCAGCCACCTGCACCCCAATGGCGTGCCGCGGCGCGAGAAAAGGCCGCTGGCGCCCGCCTGGCTGTGCGCCGTCTGCGGAAAGACGTTCAGCTGCCGCTCCAGGCTGAAGACCCACGAGGTGATCCATTCGGGGGAGAAGCCGTTCCGCTGCGAGCGCTGCCCCAAGGCCTACATGAGGATCAACGACCTGGAGCATCACAGGAAGGCGGTGCACGCGGCCGGCGCCGCCGCGCCTCAGCGCCCCGCCTCGCTGCTCTGCGACCTTTGCGGCAAAGAGTTCAAGTGCCGCTCGCAGCTGGCCGTCCACTTCCAGACCCACACCGGCGAGCGGCCGCATCTATGCGACATCTGCGGCCGCAAGTTCGCCCGTCAGTACCAGCTGAAGCGCCACAAGATCCTCCTGCACCCCAACCACCTGGACGCCGAGGACGGCCCGCCGCCCGGCGACGGCTTCACCTGCGGCGTCTGTGGAAAGAGGCTGAAGTCGGAGGTGCAGCTCGCCGCCCACGCTCGCGTCCACCTGGCCGACAAGCCTCACCGCTGCAGCGTCTGCCAGCGAGGCTTCCACCACGCCGCCAGCCTCAAACAGCACCACCTGTGCGTCCACCTGAGGACCAAGGCCGGCGAGTCGTCGCGATCGTCCGGGCGCAGGAGAAGCGGCGGCATGTTCAGCTCCTTCCCCTGTCCCGTCTGTGGCAAGGCGTTCCGCTTCCGCTCGCTGCTGGCCAGCCACGCCCTCATCCACAGCGACGTGCGGCCGTTCGCCTGCGACTTCTGCAGCCGCAGCTTCCGCCGACTCAGCCACCTGAAGAGGCACCGTGACGTCGTCCACGCCGACGGAGCGCGGCCGCCCCAGAGCTTCGTCTGCCACATCTGTGGCAAAGACAAAAAGTGTCGTTCGCAGCTGGCCAGACACGTCATCATCCACACCGGCGAGCGGCCGTTCACCTGCGAGCTCTGCCCCGCCCGCTTCAACCGCCGCGGCAACCTGCAGCAGCACCAGAGACGCATGCACGGCCTGGGCAAGCCGGCCGAGGCTCCGCCCATCCTGTTCGAGGACGAGGCTGTGGGCTACAGGCAGCAGGAGGGGGAGGAGTCACCCCATGGGGAGGAGGGGGAGGAGTCACCGCACAGGGAGGAGGGGGAGGAGTCACAGCACGGGGAGGAGGGGGAGGAGTCACCCCATGGGGAGGAGGGGGGGGAGTCACCCCATGGGGAGGCGGCGAGCGGCGTGGAACACATGGAGCTCAGCTGACGCTCTGAGCGCGCTCACTGAGGGACCAGACGGGCTGAGCGTCATATAGATGATGGGTTGTCATGGTAACATGGGTTGGAGGCGGGAACTGATTAGACCCATGATGTGTGTTGGTTCAGAGATGATCCAATCAGGGAGCTGGGGGCGGAGCCGCTGAAGGTCCGTTTTCCTGGAGCTTCATGTTCTGATGCCGCAGGACGTTTGGACCCACTGGTTCTGCTGGTTCTGCTGGTCCTCAGGTCCAGTCTGTGCCTTTCACACTTTGCTTCTTTAATAAAAGACTTTTATGCACGTTTAGTTGTTTCGTTTCTGAACAGAACCTCCTTTCATAAAAACTGGTCCCAGTCAGAGAGTTCTGACTGGGACCAGTTTGGTCCTGCTGACTGAAAGCAGCTTCCTGTTCCTCTCAACTCTGCAGACATGATGATAAAGTTCAGAAAAAGGATGAAATGATCAGTGATCAGTTAGTGATAGACTGAGTCTAGAGATTGAACTACCAGATTCTGCAGAGTGGGAGAATAGAGATAGAATGAAGCAGAATGATGAAAAAGAGGTCCCTATGTCCTCCAGCAGTCTAAGCCTATAGCAGCATAACTATAGAGATAGATCAGGACAACCTGAGCCACTCTAACTAGAAGCTTTATCAAAAAGGAAAGTTTTAAGCCTAGCCTTAAAAGTAGACAGGGTGTCTGCCTCACGGACTAAAACTGGTAGTTGGTTCCACAGGAGAGGAGCCTGAGAACTAAAAGATCTGCCTCCCATTCTACTTTTAGAAATTCTAGAACAATCGTTTTTACTTTATAATCTGATATCAGTTTATAATATTAGTTAAGGAACCTGGGTAATGGGGGGGGGGGTTTATCTGGATGGTTCTCCTGCTGGAAAGAGAAGGTCCGCCTCCATCTCTGGTCCTCTGCAGCCTCCAGCTGGTTTCCCTCCATGATGGACGGGGGTGGATGAAGTACCCTTAGCCCCGCCTCCGCTGCTCCATTGGTTGGAGAGACAGTCAATCACGGTGCATTCAGCCAGTCATCCAGTTCTGCTCCAGTGTTCCCAGTCAGGTGGGACAGCTGGACAGGTTATTAGTTTATCTATTTGTTTTTTATGCATTTTTAAAACAAAAACACCAATTTAATAATGAAATAGACCTGAATAGTGAGCATGAAGGCACTGATCACTATAAGGAAGTGGTGAGTAGTGAACATGCTGTTTGTTGGTTAGCATGCTGGAGGTAGCCCATGCTAACTGTTCATCAACCTTATATATATATAATGTGTTAAAGATGATTTAAATGCTGATATCTTTATTTTGTCTTAAAGACCAGACGGTGGATATTATTGCATTTATTTAGTCTAGTGCAGATGCACTCACACCTGCCTGCTGCCATTCCTGAGCAAGCTCTGCACCGCTGGCAGCCCCATCCCGCAGCTGGAACCCTTTCAGAGACGGTCCTGGCGCTCGCTGGTCTTTCTTGGCAGCAATGGAACCTCTCTCCTTGAAGTTCTTGATGATGCCATAGATTGCTGACTGAGGTGCAATCTCTCTAGCTGCCATTCTCTTTCCTGTTCGGCCATCTTTGTGCAGTGCAATGATGACTGCAGGTGTTTCTTAGAGGTAACCATGGTTCACAGCAGAGAAGCAATGATGCCGAGCAGCAGCCTCTGTTGCGTCATTCTGACTGAATCCTGACAGATTGATCTGCAGCCCTGTCCTCATCACCACCCACACCTGAGTTCATGGACCAATCACTGGAACCATGGTAGCTGCTCCTTTAAGGCAGGGCTGCAATCACCATGAAATGTGTTTAGGTATAAAGTTCATTTTCTAGACAAATATTGACTTTGCAATTAATTGCTGTTACGCTGATCACTCTTTAGAACATTCTGGACTAAATGCAGATTACTGTTATAAAAACTGAAGCAGACTTTGGAAATATTAACATTTGAATCATTCTCTAACGTTTGGCCATGACTGTACTCAAGTAAAAGGACTTTGTTTCCAAGTTTGAAGACGTTTCTCTTCCATCCAGGAAGATTTTTCACTTCAAAATGTCAGAAATAGCGTTTAGTTCCAGGTTTTATCCAGCAGCCCAACAAAGCCTGGTTTTAGTTTAGAAAACATGCAAATAGAAACGGATGATTGGGTCCCCCCCTTTGGAATGGGGGTCGTTTGGCTTCTTTGTTAGCCTGCAATGCCCCATACCTGTCTATGTCTCTGAAAGGGGGGTCGTTAGAGGGAATGGTTGGCCTGACTGACCTGGGAAACCAGCCTCCCAAAGTGGAACCAGAAGCAGAGAGCCATGTTTCTGTCAGACCGTTTTAAAGAGACGCAGACCAAGAGGTGACATTTTTATTCAACACTGAAGGTTCATGCATGGAAAAGCAGACAGAGAACAAGACAGGAGCTCACTGAGGCGGTCTGAGGAGGCTGCTGGGTCCAAACTCCTGCTCCCCATCAGCTCCATCACACTGCTGGAGGTTAAAGTTCTGGTTCTGATCTGTAACCATCTGCACGGTACTGATCCAGTTCATTCCTGTCAGAACCAGAAGCAGCAGCAGTCGGATCAGTCGAGTTTTAACCGAAGTTTCTTCCAGACGGCTAAACCTACAGCTGTCCTGCTCCATACATGTCTGCCCAGCAGGGGGCGCCTCTCACAAAATAATAAAGAGCAGTGCTGGATTGGAACAAAACATCCAGTTCATTAAATCACATAAATAAGCTCCACCCACTTTCTGCTCAACATGACATCACTGTTGACCCCCCGCTGCTATTACCATAAATCATTGGTCACAACCAAATGAAAGTCTCTGGTGACATCGTTGCTCTGCCTCTGATGTCACAGTGATGTCACACCTCCATGGTATCAGGTTTAGGTGTCCTGGAGATCCACAGGTTTGATCGGTCGGTGGGGGTCTTTGTCTGAGGACGACTGGAGAGACAGGATGATGTCATTAACACTCAGTGACCAATCAGAGACGTCCCAGCAGCTCTGAGATCAAAGCCGGTCAGAGCCATGACTGAGCCGTTGTTGCTCTGCCAGCGTCACTTCCTGCCGGCGGACGCGGCAGGCGCTGGCAGAGCAACAACGTCTGGTGAAGGTGACGACTGATTGCTGAAACTGTCGTGGTATTTTTTTTACTCTTGATGTTGAACAGGGATAAAAACCCCGGTCCAGGTTGGATCATGGTCTGCTAAGCTAGCTACTGCATGGCGGTGAACTGAGCTCAGGACGCTGCTGAAACAGAGACCTTTGAGATGCATTCAATGAGTGTGAGCTGTTTCCTGCTGCAGCAGAAGCCCAGGAGCATGCTGGGAAATAAAGCTGTCAGTCCTACCTTCTGCTGAGCGTCTGGAAGCAGCACGTTCCAGAGGCCACCAGGATGAGCAGCAACAGCGGGATGGTTGGGATGACCACGTACAGCAGCAGCATTCCTAAAACATATAGACTCTGTGACATCACTGTGACATCACGGCAGAGCAGAAGTCACCTGTGTTCATACCTGAAGGTCCGGCCATGGCCACTTCAGGGGCGACGCTCTCACTGCCTGCAGACTGGTTCACCACACCTCCACCTGCAGTCACAGCTGAGGGCAGAGTAAACACAGAAGATACAGGAAGATGCAGACCCACAGCTGCAGGTAACCTCCCCCACCACTCACCTGTGCCCCGCCCTGTTGCTTTGTCTTTATGTTCCTTCATTAGGTCGCTGTCTGAAACAAACACATCAGCATGAATCCCTCAACACTGGTTGAATAACCTGGACTTAGACTCTGATTGGCCGGTCTCTCCTGGCATTAGATCCTGATTGGCCAGTCTCTCCTGGCATTAGATCATGATTGGCCGGTCTTTCCTGGCATTAGCCCCTGATTGGCCAGTCTCTCCTGGCATTAGCCCCTGATTGGCCGGTCTCTCCTGGCATTAGATCATGATTGGCCGGTCTCTCCTGGCATTAGCCCCTGATTGGCCGGTCTCTCCTGGCATTAGATCATGATTGGCCGGTCTCTCCTGGCATTAGCCCCTGATTGGCCGGTCTCTCTGGCATT